>NC_056745.1:377610191-377657691 GCF_019279795.1 Protopterus annectens
CATACACTGTAAATTTTAACATTTATTTTTGATGCCCTTTTACTGACCACTATTTGCCATATCTAGGGGTCCCTACTCATGATCTGTAGTGATGCAGTGTTGAGAAAGGGGCGTCCCAGTTTGGTGCTAGTGGGGAACGCTTTTCACCTTTGGCCTTACCAATAACCCTTGCTCTCAAATGTGGCAAACAGTGATGTTATTGAAATTGATTTGCACTTACTATGTGTGCACCTTCACTATGGGTCATCTGTCTGAGCTTCCCCTTCAGTTTTTTCCATCTAAGCCAGGACTGTAGGCTCCATTTTGAGCCATAGCTAGGCAGCAAGTCACTCAATTGAGTCTTTTCTTTAGTACTGTACCCCACCCATCCACCCACCCCCATATCCAGTTCATTACTCAATAATGAGTTACCAGCTTCACATATAGGAACTCTCCCTCTGTTGTAGCAAGCTTGTCACACTCTAGAAAAGGTTAGTGATGCCAGCACAAATAATACTTTTACAGATTGTGTAGTATAACCCACCCTTATCATCTCCATTTCTTTATTACTGACTGTACAGGAGCTAGTGACACCTCATCTGGAAAAATAATACCATGACACTTGTGACAGGTCATATTTTACTTGAAATAATCATCAGTCTAACCATGACATCGTTCTTCTCTTTAAACTGACTACCAGAAAGATACATGTGTAGAGCACCAGAAGTTACTGGGAATGTCAAAGCCCTGTGTGGGAAGAAAACTGCAGAATGACATAATTTACAAAGCTATTTAGTGACATAGGTAAGCAGTATATATTAGGCTAAAATATTTGGGTATAGTGAGCTAAACACAAATAAATACTTTGAGGAACTCAAAAGCGTGAAAAATATATGATGCGGAGGTTCTTTAAAGAAGGAACAGATGGCTAATAACTGCTTTTCAAAGTATTGATGAGACCCACAAATTCTCACCTCAGGCTAAAGTCTTATTACTAACATATGGAGCTTAGTCAAGAAAGACCCAGTGAATTACTGTAATGAGCACCATGACAGCACAGAGATGTATTTAGGATTTCACTCTAAGATTCTTAGTGTACTTGGATGTCTAGTATGTTTTTAAAGGATTAGAACAGTGTAGTGTTGAATGTGTCACTGCAAACAAATGTCAGCATGAAGTTTCTTGCCACTGAGCATTTGTCAATACCAAATGCTGACTATAATTAATGAGTTGCAGTAATATGAGGGGGAGGGGACAGAGACAGTGAGTGAGAGAGAGAGATGAGCTAACACGCACTATACAAGCTGTGGTGCAAAAACTAATTTTGAAAGGTAACCGTTATTAAGATGCAACAGGTTAATAAACATTTTGCAGCAATACCACCATTAGCATTTAGTGGCTATGACAAGAAACAATTTGGTGCACACATGTAATACATTTGTCTTCCAGCATTAAGTGTAAGATTTATATTAGGCAAATGTCTAACAATTTTTTCATTCTTTTGCCTCTGAACAATACAGCAACCACTGTATAGGAGTAGTCCTGTTTTGCAACTATGTCACGTTTGAGAGCACTGTTAGCAATGTGACTTGTATGTCCCTGCAAGCTAGTAAGGCAGTAATGCGGGTTGAAAACTGAGGGTTGGTGTTTTGAATTATTGTGTGTGTTTTGTACACTGTTTCACCACTGTGTGTTGTTTTTGATTCATATACCTATACCTATTCCTTGGAAAAATAAATAAATAAACAAATCGTGTTTTGAACATATCTCCTGCATTATCAAATGTAACTTCTGTATATGTATGCCAACAGCAGCAGTATAGCTAGGTATACTCAATGTATTTAGCTGAGTGCATTTTTCTAAACATCTCTCAGAAACATTGTCTTAACCATGGCTGTAACCGTATGCAAAATAGATCTATACACAGATGCCGAAAGCTAGAATTACCCCCACCACCACCAAGAAAAAAAAAATAGCAACAGCTAAAAATGACCTATGCATTTCTTAACACTATGGAATAACATCTGCAGAGACTTATCAGTTTTGTGCCTTTTTTAGGCAATGTCAGTCTTCTAAAACTTCCAACATACATTAATGCTGTCCGGATTCTGTTTAGTTATCACTGCTCAGTACTAGGAGCTTTAACAAAAAATTCTACATCTTAAAAGCACTACTTGCCCTGGAAAACATTTATATATGCGTCATCACAGTAACCTGTTAAAGGACCAGTGAAAGCACATCATCAGTTCACTCATACAGGCCCTTCGCATTAGGTGAAGGTACTAAAGGTGGAAGTGTCTCTATATTATTAAAAAAATCTTGCCTCCAGATTTGTTAGCCAAATATCTCTATATCTCCTTCACACCCAGCTTCCTATAAATAAAACCCTTTATCACATCATAGCATGACAGGAATCCTTCTGTGCCTCCTTTAGCACATACCTCCTACCTAACCAATATGGCAGTCCTATGTATTAAGCCAAAAGTCAGTGTCCTAGAGACTTCAACTATTTTTCCTTAAACTGAAAGACTTGTCCTTTGTCAAGTATGTATGCCCTTAAATTTCATTACATCATCTGTACAAACTGTGTGGACCTGTTAGTCCACACCTAAACCAGGGCAATTAAATGCTGGACTTGGTCCTTACCAGTAAGGCGCAGCTGTGCTACCACCAGTTTTAACTTCCTCCCTGGTCAGATCGGACCACAAGTTGATCACATTCACAGTAATAAATTAAGCTTGAATCATCCTCCAATACCTCATTATTCAGAGACTATACAGGGTCTAATTTACTAAAACTGAGTGATGACCTGGCTACTGCCTGCGCAGAATCCTTTACTGCTAAATTCAGTGCACATGTAAGTAGCCACAAAGATGCTTCTGTTCTTCCTCTGAAACAAACATGAGGCCAAATACAAAAGTAAACCTCTACAGTGGAACCCTAATGTAAACAGGCTTTATAATGAAAGAAAAAAAATCATTACATACAAAAGTAAATCTTAATACTCAAGAACCAAAAATGTTTATGCTAAACTAAACAAGAAACTCCAGATCCTAATCAAATCAGATAAAAAACAGATATAAGGTGAAGACAGCCATCCCTGAGAAAGATGACCACAAAACCTTCTTTAACTATTTTACAAATCTTGGAAACGATACCCAACACTGCACTGAGCTGATATTAAACCATATTGCATACTTGGACCCAACAAAATAGCAAATCTGCTAGTGGACAAATTCAATTCTAACTCCCTTCCTGCCATATTCTCAGACCAAATACCTCCATCTATGACCCCTCCAATCTCCCAAGAACTGTTCTTGAAGCACTAAGTCCTAGAACACTGCATGTTTGGGGCCAGATAACATACCAAGCAAACTACTATTTAGCCTGAAACAAGACTTGTTGGTGCCCCTGCAGAGGCTAGTCAGCAGTAGCCTCAAGCCGGAGTAATGGAGAAACACAGCAGTCATTTCCTTAAGGTGGGTCTTCACTGGGCCTGGGAAATTGTAGGCCCATAAACCTGACCAGTCTCATCTGTAAGACTATGGAAAGGATCATTACTAACTAATAAATAGGGATATAGGTAACCTACAGACTTTCAACACAGCTCCGTTTAGAATTGTCAGGGCAGGTCCTGCCTACTTAATCTGGTTGGCTTCTTCAAAAAAGATAATGAGGAGATGGATGAGGGCACTGCATACTACATATCTGGACCTCTTAAAGGTGTTTGACACAATTCCACACTTAGGCAACATAGATGAACTGTCCCAGCTGAATGTTAAATCCTATCTAACTTGTATAGATAACTGACTCACAAATAGAACCCAGGAAGTAAAGGTGGGAAGCTATATCTTCTGCAAACGAACTACCACTAGCAGAGTGCCCCCAGATTCAGTCCTTGGGCCACTTATCTTTGAGATCTACTTCTCAGAGGTCAAAGCTAATGTTAAGGGACTGTGGCAGACCAAACGTGGTGTTGCCATAAACTGTACAGTGGATTCCAGGATCTTACAAGAGGACCTGTCCTAAACAAATAGCTGATATCAAAACCATGGACTAAAAAGAAATGCCAAGAAATGTATAATTGTATTCTTCAGCAAGCATAACTCCCCTTGTAACTATTACATTGACAACCACCCACCCCAAAAAAAATAATAATCCTGTGGTTAGAGATCTGGGAACCTGTGTCGACAATGAAGTGCCCATTCATTGCTTAACTTATTGCTAAGGGTATGACATTCTGATCCAGGGACATAATTGATCCACTGTTCTTTGCATTTACTAGGCAGATCATTGAGTATAACACCCCTATTAATATATACGTTTCCAAATGTTTGTCACAACTGGAATAACTACAACACTTAGTAAAAAAAATAAATCAAGGACCTAGATTATAAAAACTAGGCAGACTGACTCAAAGCCCTGATAATAGTTTGCTCCCACCCTTTTCTAAAGATCTCAATTCTAGTTGTTTTATCTCTGTTATTGTGTTCACTACTTCTAGTATAGTTGGTTTAGATTTAGATTTAGATTTCCATTTTCTAGTAATTGCTTCTTTGGCAGCCACCATAATTAGACACAGCAAGGCCTTACCATGTCTAAAAATCATCTCCCTTGTCACACCAGTCTGCCCACCGAGCATCTCCAACAGAGGATATGGGAATTGTGGGAACAATACATACAGGGGAGGAATGAGGTTTAAAAGAAGGCAGGACTTAAATGAGCTATGTAAAGCTTGACTGAAAATGATTGGGTAGGTTATACGTGATGTATAATGTTTGCAAATGGGAGTGCATCATTATGGTTTGTGATGTAAAATGCTTGCACCTAGGATTGTGTCGGTGTGGTTTGTTTTCATTTATATAAATGTATAATTGCCTGTGTTGTAAGTGATGGTTTAATAAAGATGTTTCTTGTTTAAAAAAAATGTGTATTCCAGGAAAAACCTGTAATTACTCCAACATGTACTTGTTTGACTCATCTTTGGGTATTCATATTGCAAAATACAAGGGTTAATAATTACCATGGAAATTCATGGTTTCATAAGTTTATAGCATTACTAGACTAGCTTTCTTAATAGGCTAGTCTAGGCATAGCCAATTTCCGTAACAAAGACAAGACTCAAACACTTTATCTTGTGTCTGTGAGACTAACAGCTTAACCATTATAGCAACTCCCAGTCAAAGCTTGGCTTGTTAAGATACTCGCAGATCAATAGCCAATCAAAAGGGACAGTTAAAGAAGTTCTGCTATGGGACTTCTTGCAAGAAGGCCTGAAGACATGTGCCTTTTATTTCCCATGATCAGGAATGCTCGTTTATGCTTTTCCACCCTTTCATCTGATCGAGTTCTAAAGATTCTGAAAGACTGTTCAATGATAATTGTAGTCACACCCTTAAATAGTGGTTATCTCTGCATCCTCACAGAATGGACATACACTAACACAAGACAGAGAGTATTTAATACACTGCAACCTTCATCTTCTTCAATTGACTATGTGGCTGACAAAATTCTAATACTTCTTGGGCACCTTTTTCTGATGACGTGCAGCACATATTAAAGTAAGCAAAGAATCCTGCTACCTGAAAAGCAGACATGTGTAAGTGGAAAAGATTTTTTTTAATTGGTGCCAATCCATGAAACAGGGTCCTTTTAAGGCTCAGACTGTTGATATTTTTTAGTATTTGTGGAAGTTATTATGCTGTGGCTCCTCTTACTCTTTTTATCAAGATTCATCTCTTAGCCATATCAGCTTGTTTATGCTAAGATTTCCCCCTTTTTGAAAGGAATGATGTTAGGTAGTCCAATCTCACCTTCATTTTTACATATGGGTTCAGAGCCGATCCTCTGCTCCGACTCGGCCGATTTTCAAGCTCAAAGACTTCTGGTTGGCTCGTGGCTAAGCAGGTATCCCATGGTGCACCAGTGCAAGCCCCAGATCTCGTTTGCCGAGTTGACGAGTTTGGATGTGCCTCTCTTGGCTCTGGCTAAGTTTTTGCATTTTTCATTAACTAGTGTTTTTTTTTTTTTTTCATATTTACTAAATATATATATATATATATATATATATATATATATATATATATATATATATATATGGCTTTATCTTAATTGTCTTGTGGTCTTGTGTGACTGTAGTAGTAGTATCCTGTGTACCAGTAGTTAGACGCAGTTGCGCTTTTTGTCTAAATCGTTAGTTTTGTCGGTTTCGCCTTTTTTTCCTGTTATTACTGGAAAGTATACATATAGGGTTTACTTTAATTGCCTTGTGGTCTTGTGTGACCAGTAATAGTAGTAGTCTCCTGTGTATCAGTAGTTAGGCGATTTATTGTCTAGATAGTTAGTTTTGGCAGTTTCACCGTTCTTAATCAATAGGGGCTCCAATTGATTACTTTCCTGTCGATCGATTATTGTCGACTGGTGGTCTTTAGCGGGGACCCGCTAACGTCTTAATCACTTTACAGTTAAAAAAATTTTTTTTTTCTCCTACCTTTTGAGCGTGCGTGTGTGTGTGTGTTGTGGTATACTTCGTCTGTTTGAGTTAGAAGACCTGGTTCTTCACAGGACTAGGCCCGTTTAACTTAGAGGACCTAGTCCTCGTGTTTCTTCTCCACTGTATTTGTATTTGAAATTATCTCCTGTGTGACTGAATATCTATCTGTTGTTTAGTGAAGGACCTATTTTTTTTCTTTCACCAGGCTAGGCCTGTTTAACTTAGAGGACCTAGTCCTTGTGTAATTCTTCTGCAGGGCTAGGCCCGTTTTAGTTAGAGGACCTAGTCCTCAGTCATTCTCTTTCTCCTCTGGTTGCTTGTGTGTTGCAATGTCTAAGCATAGCATGCTTCCAGAAAATGTCTTTGACGGATGGCCACAGTAGCTGTGTCTACTGCTTGGGAGCCATCCATTTGCAAGAATCATGTTTGTTCTGTCATGCTTTCTCTCCTAGAGTGTTACAGGAGAGAAAGAACAAACTGATACTCAGGGTTCTTCTGAAGTCAGCCTTCGAGGAAGCTTTATCTGGTACTTTGTTTTCTTCGTCTAAGTCTTCAAAGTCAAGCTCTGACTCAAAATCAAAAGGTTCAAAAAGGCCTTCTCCGGCATGGGCTGGTGTTTCAGAGCCGCCTGCCAAATTAACAAAATCTGCCTCCTCGACGACTCAGTTTTCAGATCCAAAGGAGAGCACCTTGGTTTCAGAGTCAGTCACAGGTACTTCGGTGCTGACTGTTTAACCCTTGGAAATAGTTGACTCTGCTTCTCGGAGCCGGTCTATAGAGTCCCTACCGGTCTCCTTGATGGTCAAATTTCCAGTGCCTGCTAGGTTAAGATCACCAACTTTATCTTCTAGATCTTCCAGGAGTATTTTGGAAGAAGATGTGGAGAGGGTAGTACTGAGACTCCTGAAGTTGTCTGCCCTGCCTAAATGTTTGTTAGCTTCGATCCAATCAGCTCCAGAGCAACTCGAACCAGTCTTGTCCTCATCCATGATTCCTCCTCCAAGCCATGTTGGTTTTTTGGAGCCAGAGTGCTTGTTACCAATGGTGGAACCCTCGGTTCTGGCTACCGTTGATGTTGCATTGGAGCCGAGTTCGGCTCCGACATGATCGGCTCCATCCGTCATGTACAGGGACCGAATCTCTTCTGTCTGCACCGAGGGGCAGGGTTTGAATCAATCTTCGTTGGTTCTGAGCCTTCCTCTCGGTGCTTCCGCCAGGGTGAGCTCGGACCCTGTATCTATCTCGGAGCCAATGGCTTGGGCTCCAGCACTGTCCTTTGTCTCTTCGGAGAGGAGACGGTCTTCAGAGCTGGAGAGGTCTGCTTTTGAGGTGATGAGGAGTGTGCTGTCACAATCTACAGCCCCTGCCAGTGGTACAAACACTCTTCTCCCCCCCAGGGCTCCCACTTCGGTCTCAGTACCTACTCTCTCCAGAGACAGCAGAGACCCACAGCCTCAGGAGCCACCGGCTTGTGGCCCCCACTCTTCCGTGGCCTCTCCAGAAGGTTCTTTCGAGGAGGCTCCAAGAGGAAGCATATTGACTCCCAGGATGAGTCTCTGACATCGGACACGTCTCCTTTGTGGACATTTTAGAGATCCTTAAACAGAGGTGGAACTGGCCCACTGTCAACCCTTCTGTACCTGAAGGCTTTCGAGTCTCCACCCTCTGCCTCTTGGGTGTCTCCACCTTTCGACGAGCTAATGGATCTGTTAGTCGGAAGGTGTGGGATACTCCCGATGCCAGGGAGCCAGTCCCTAGAAGACCAAATAAGTTCCTGTCTGCCCCTGCTGGAAAAGAATTCTTGTCTAAGGGCATTCCCATAGATGCCATGGGGGGTGGCGGCAGCCACGAAGAAGGAGTTGGTGGAGACTTCTTTCTTCCTCTGTTCATCCGCCAAACAAGGAGTCTTGACAGATGGACAGATTTGGGAAGCGTGTATTTAGTTCAGCGGCTTTTACACTTCAATCTCTGAACTGTCTTACCCATTTCACGAGGTTGCAGAGGGATCTCCTCAAGGAGTTAGGAGATTCCATACAGGGTGCTTGTCCTGAGGGAGTCCTTGATAGGATCTCTGCTCAGTTGTCCACCCTAAATTCGGTAGTTAACCCCTCCATGCGGCTTATCTCTCCTGCTGCTGATGGAGCGGGTAGAGCAGCGGGTTCAGGAGTTGTCCTTAGGCGCTACTCCTGCATGCGCCTGTGTAACTTTGCGGAGTCTTTTAAGTCCACCTTCACCAGTGCCCCATTTGATGGTTCCTCCTTGTTTGGTTCCAAGGTGAAAGAAACACTCACTCGGTGTGAACAGGAAGCAAAGACTCTTTCTGCCGTGGGAGTCTGTTTTATCGTCCCCTCTCGACCATACACCAAAGGTCAAAGGGGAGGTAAAATGTGGCTCAAAAAGTCCCAGAGGGCCTTTCCGGACACACAGAGTGAATCCTCCTTCAGAGGCAAGAGGAGGAGGAAATGGTAGACGTCACCCTAGAGGCAAGGGTGGTCCGCAATACCAGCATGGCCGTGGTTCCTTTCGAGGGCAGCCTTATCAGCGCTCCTGATGTGGGGCCCGACTGCATTTCTCTGGGGCCAGTCGGGGGGTCGCATCTCTTTTTTATTCAGAAGCCTGGCTAAATATAACCCAAGACAAGTGGGTACAAAGAGTTGTTACTAGAGGCCTTATCATACCCTTTTTCCTTCCACCGTTTCTTCCCAAGAAGATCCCAGATGTTCCACCCAATCACAGGGATCAGGACTGTGGAAATCAACAAGATGCTCTCAAAAAGAGTCATTCAGCCCGTTCCAGCAGACCAAACAGGATCCGGAACTTACTCCAGATTCTTTTTAGTCCCAAAACGAACCGGAGAATGGAGGCCAATATTGGACCTCAGCAGATTAAATAAATCCGTGAAAAAGGACAAGTTTCAGATGGTCACACTGCAGTCGATACGCCCATTGTTAGGGAAAGACTATTGGATGTGCTCTCTGGATCTCCAAGACGCCTACTACCATATAAAAATGGACAAGGCGTCAAGGAGGTATCTGCGCATCCGGCTGGGAGCCAGCCATTATCAGTTTCGTGCTCTGCCCTTTGGTCTCACCACAGCCCTCAGGGTGTTCACCAAATGCAGGGGCAGTAGTGACAGTTCACCTGAGATGTCAGGGATTCCAGGTGTTTCCGTATTTGGACGACTGGCTCCTGACCGCCCCCACCAGGCATCTATTTTTCCAAAACAGGGGCGCCACCATCCAGCTTTGTGCTCAACTAGGGATCTCCATAAATTGGGAAAAATCTGCATTACTGCTCTCGCAATCTGTGAATTTTATAGGCGCAGAGGTAGATACAGTGGATATGACAGTTTGTCTTCCCGCCGAAAGAGCACAAAACCTCATCTCACAAGTTCAGCGTCTTTTTCCGCTTCGGAAGGTCAAAGCAAAATTGATTCTTCAACTTCTTGGAATGATGGCCTCAACCATTCTATTAATACCTTTGGCCAGGTTGCACATGAGAATCCTTCAATGGCTCCTCTTCTCCCAGTGGTCGTTCCAATATCTACTGCTGAATCACCCTATTCTGCTGATGGAATCATGCAAAAAGGATCTTCGTTGGTGGATAGCCCCCAACTACTTGTTCACGGGAGCTCCCTTTGTGCCTGCCCAACCCGTTGCCACTGTGACCACGGATGCCTCCCAGGTGGGGGCATTATCTTGGCAGGACTGTCCACGGCACATGGCAAGAACACGAAGCTCACCTGCATATCAACTTTCTGGAGATAAGAGCGGTGCTTCTGGCGTTGCAAGCACTTCAGGACCTTATTCCTCCAGGGATGATTGTGATACAATCGGACAACATGTCGGTTGTGTGGTATATCAACAAACAGGGTGGTACTATATCTTACCCACTCTGTTGAGAGGCCATGCGAGTTTGGGAATGGGCGATTTCTTCCCAGCACTTCCTGGTGGCAAGTCATATTCTGGGGACAACCAACGTGATAGCCGACAAGCTGAGCTGGGCAATCTTGCTGCCCCACAAGTGGTCTCTGAAATGGGAAAAAGTGGAACAGATTTTCCGAAAATGGAGACAACCTTGCTGCAACCTTTTTGCCAGTCCAGTCAGTGCCAAGTGCAGCAGTTATTTGTCTCTAATTCCCCCTCCAGGGGAAGCACCCAGAGAGGCTGTGGTCCAAGATTGGCCCACGGGACTTCTCTATGCCTTTCCTCCATTCCCTCTTATCCCTAAAGTGATACAGAAAGCCAACCGATTGGGAAGCAAGTTAATCCTCATTGCTCCTTACTGGCCTCATCAGGTCTGGTTCCCTTTCCTCTAGCCTCTTCTCCTGGATGATCCTTGGATCCTGGACCCAGTTCCAGATGTATTGACCCACATGTCGGGTTCGCTGCACCCCTCTCTCCACACCCTCAAATTGACAGTTTAGCTGTTCCAGTTCCATCTCTAGTCAGGCTTCATAATGTTTCATCATCAGTGTCCCATATTCTTTTATCCTCGCATAAACCATCAACCAGAAGGCTATATGACAGTAAATGGAAAAGGTTCTCTATTTGGGCACAGAAAATGAAAGTGGATCCTTACTCCGCTCCTATTCCTGTGATTCTGAAATTCCTTTCGGAGCTTTTTCAGCAGGGATCTGCCGCAGCCACCATCAAAGTACAATTGGCGGCTATCTCACATTTTTATTTGGGATCTCCAAATGTCAACCTTGTGTCTCATAAGTTATGCAAAACTTTCTTGAGAGGAGCCACTTTACTGAGACCACCATTACAGGAACCTGTGGCTTCTTGGGACTTAAATTTTGTGTTGTCCAAACTTATATCCCCTCCCTTTAAACCATCTCATTCAGCTTCCTTAAAGTATTTGTCTTGGAAGACTGTGCTTTTAGTAGCCATTACATCAGCCAGACGTGTTTCTGAGCTACATGCCCTGTCTATTAAGCCACCTTATTTAGTCTTTCATAAAGACAGGGTTTCTTTACATACCACACCTTCATTTGTTCCCAAAGTTTGTTCTTCTGCCACATTGAACCAGTCCGTTGAACTTCCAGTTTCTTTCCCAATCATAGCAATGCAGCTGAATATCGTTTTCACCAGTTGGATGTTCACAGACAGCTATGTTTTTATTTTCAACGGACCAAAGAATTTCGGAAGTCAGATCAGTTGTTCCTTTCCTTTTCTGATTCCAGATTGGGTTTATCAGTTTCTAAGGTGACATTGTTTAACTTGGTTTCGAGTTGCATAGCTTTCATCTACAGTTCGGAGGGCAGACCTTTACCCCACAGGATCAAGGCTCACTCTACCAGGTCTCTGTCTACCTCTGCAGCCTTTCAAGCCAGGGTACCAAATGATCATATTTGTGCAGCAGCCACATGGGCTACCCACACCTTCATTATTCATTATAAGTTGGATTTGGCTTCTAGGGTAGAGCATCCTTTGGCTCCATGGTGCTCAGGAGTATCTTCCAATGAGCCACCCAAGAATAAGGTGCTAGGGACGCTGTCCTATATGTAAAAATGAAGGTGAGATTGGACTACCTAACATAAAGACGTTATGTACTCACCATAACGTTCCATGTTGATAGTCCATCTCACCCTTCATTTTTACCAACCCTCCCTCCTGCCCCCATCCTGGAAGATCTGGAGGTAATACTGTAAATTTCTTGGTTGGCGACCCTTTAGTATTGGTTTGTTGGTTAGGGGTTTCTTTCTATTTCTAGTGAGCAGCAGACAAGATCTGGGGATTGCACTGGTGCACCATGGGATACCTGCTTAGCCACGAGCCAACCAGAAGTCTTCGAGCTTGAAAATCGGCCGAGTCAGAGCTGAAGATCGGCTCCGAACCCATATGTAAAAATGAAGGGTGAGATGGACTACCGACATGGAACGTTATGGTGAGTACATAACTAACTTTTTAATATCCACCCAGCTAGAAGACTTGTGGCTCCTTCTTGGGATCTTGTTTTATATTAAAAGAACTTGCACTGTTTCCTTTTGAACTGGCTTATGAGACTTATTTGAAGTTTTTATCTTGTAAATCAGTGTTACCCATTGCTCTGACTTCTTAGAGAAGAATATCTAAGTTACAAATGCTTATGGTGAATCACCCCATCTAATTTTTCACACAGACAGGGTAACTTTAGTAAATGCTTCCTTTATGCCTAAGGTCATTTCAGAGTTTTCATTAAATCAGGCTATTAAACCCTGTGCTTTATTTCTAAAGCCAAAAAATAAGGGAGAAGGAATTCTACACACTCTGGATGTTCACAGGCAACTTAGATTATATATTGACAGAACAAACAACTTCTTCTGGTCAACTGTTTGCCTCCTGTGAATGTAAGGAAAAGGGACAACTTTTGTCTAACAGACTATTTTCAAATGACTGTCCCATGAGATTGCTTTTTGTTGTTCTCACCATAACATGTCACTTCCAGGCACAATTAGGGTCCACTCTAATGGTGCTCTGGCTACTTCTGTGGCATTTTGGAAAGGAGGAACTCTAGAAGTGTACTAGAAGCAGCAACTTGTTAAATTGTTCACAACTTTACAAAGCACTGCAAACTAGATTCCTTATATAGGTGTAGAGCTCTGATATTTGTCTCATGTAGCTTAGGTTACTGCAGCAGTGATATAATGATGGACATAGTACAGTTGTGTAAGGAAAATTGCCATAACAATATGTGTTCCAAGTAGATCACTAGCTGACTCCCTCCCACTCACCCCCATTTTGCTATTTTTTTGCCTGGGTGTGGAATTTTATAGTTTTTATGGTCCCATCTGGCAGGGCACTAGCCTATCAGTCTCACTCTCTTTCTATCCTGAGGCAAGAAAGTTCTGAACTTTTCATGCCTTAGTCGCTGGTTTTATTCTGCATCTCTTGAATAGAGCAGTATTTTAGCTTGTGGAAGGAGCCCTAAAGTTGGGTGGCTGGGTCCGATTTTGTCAGGACGTCCTATATAGCTTGAGCTACTACAGCAATGACCTAGTGAAACATATACCGTTATGGTAAGTTTACTTGCACAACTGTACTTAACCTCCTGTGCCTCTCCAGCCACACATGTGGTCTTAAATATATGCTGACAAGGGCTACTGTCACTGACTGGCCAAGGCTTCATTTTCCCAAGTCATGGCTCCTTTCAAGCAAGCTCCAGCTTTCACTGGAAGAATTTAGCTGACTGGGAACCACCTTGCACCTCTTCAGGATGAGCAAGCCAGTTTGAGCCACTAACTCTCATCCTCCCAATGCCTGTCTTTTCTATTGTTTCAGCAATCAGTCAAACACAGTTCAATTATATCCACAGTTGGTGCTTCATTCCTGTGTCACAGGGCTGATCCAGTAATTATGAATTGCACATGGCCATAAATGTAAAGAGTTAAACAGAGGTTACAGCAGAAGGTAAATGTTTTAACACTGATTGCTATAGACAGCACCTTGTGTTTATGTTGCTATCAATCTAGAGATGATATTTGATCTGTGCATTTCCTAAGGTCGAAATTACATAAAATACGTTATTTCAGTTTAACATTTGTACTCCCCTGTCTACTAGGTTCTGTTGGAAACAGCAGCTTTGACCTCCTCTGAATTCTGTGATGAAAAAAAGGCTAACAAAGTTAAACAAATTTTATTTCTGTGTTTGTATGTTTTGTACTTATTAGGTAACTGACAAGATGTTTGTCTATCCTCAGCTGAAGTAAGAGGAAGGTGATGTGCATATTTATATGTGTGTGTGTGTGTGTGTGTGTGTGTGTGTGTGTGTGTGTGTGTGTGTGTGTGTGTGTGTGTGTGTGTGTGTATGTATGTATATATATATATATATATATATATATATATATATATATATATATATATATATATATTTATAGATAGATATATAGATATATACGTGTAAATGTATTTATATATAATGTGGGTATGCATAGATACATGCATTATGCAGGCATGTCTTGGAGGATATTTTGGAATTACTTCTCTCTGTTTTTTTAATTTCTCCAAATCTTTTGGGTTTCTAGTACCATGACAATAATGGACCCCATTTCTAAGTCAAAGTATGATTAAGGTTCATGAAAATTAGTATTGTTTCAATCTTTGATGTCAGCCAAAAGTGCTCTTCACAGCACCCACAATGTGCCCAGTAATTATTTCTGCAATTCGTATAGAGTTACATGTACTGGTAACATATCTAAATACGATTGTAGATTCATTTTTATAAGACCTGTTGCTCCTACTACTATTGGAACTGTCTGGGTAACTTTCTTCTCATTGCTCTCATTTCATCCCTGCAAATCTTGATATTTTATGACTTTGTGTCTCTCTGTACACAAGACGCTGTTGTCACTGGATGTAGCGAATTTCAATGATTAATGCTACTTTTGTCTGCTTTTCGTGGACCACTATATCTGGTTTTCTCGCATCTATCTTTTGAACTGTTTGTAATGTGGGATCCCATCTGATGTAGACTTCATCATTTTCTATGATGCTTTGCGGCTCGTGTTTCCAGTGTTTTTCAGCTACTTCACTATTATAATGTTTGCACAATCCCCAGTGCAACAGTCTTGCTACATTATTATGGCTTTCAGTATACAGTCTTTCTGCCATTAATATGTTACTTCCTCTGTGGACGAATTGTTGAAGTTAAACACAAACTGGCTTTTTCCATATTGTGCAGCAAGTAGATGTCATTGCCACTATTGATTTATGGTTGACACTTTTTCAGTTGCCCAGAGTCGAACATTTACTATTTTCCAGGACAGATCATAACCACAACCAGTACAAAGGACTGGACTTAACTTTTTGACTTGGCTTTTTTTAGCAAAAAAAAAAAAAAACTGTTGAATTTTGAACCATTTCTGTTGTTTTGTGAAACATTAAGATGTTTGATGTACAAAATGTTCTTATGCAGTTATAAGAACTTTAGGGAATATTTTTGTTCTACTATCGTTAAGACATTTGTCATTGTTCATGATTATTCACAGGACACAACTGTCCAAATAGGGACTGTCTTGCATACAGAGAGAGAGGTGGTAACCCTATAATGAATAAATCTTTCTAAAACTGAGGATTGTAAAAAACTTGTTCAGTAGTAATATTTTCAAAGCTGTCTTGAGAAGTAGAAATTTAGTTTGATGTGCAAGTTCCAATTATTTGTTTTCATTATTTCAGAAGAGCCTTAGTGTTTCACTATGCCACCAACAAGTAATCTGGACTGGGATCACATGATGAAGGTTGACCCAGATGCCCTGCTGAGTCAAGAGAAACTGGCTGATGAGTTGCTGGACACCTTGTCAAAGGTATTTCAGTTTTCCAGTACACAGTTCATCTTTCTATGGCATTGTAAATAACATTTGTTGTTTATTTCCTTGTATTGCTTTGCATGTAGCGGTCATGACAATGCTGGCTTTGTCTGCATTTTAATCACTGCATTGGTACTGAGAGTCTGGACATAAGGATTAGAATTGTTTCAGTTAGACACAAGCACTGGATTTTAAAGTATAGTTTCTTCCGTGAGTGTGGGGGGCTTCCATTGATGGCTAATGACTTCAAAGTAATTGGAGGGGAGGTGTAGGAAGCAACTGAAAGGGTGGGACTAATTGCAGGCCAGTGATCATAACTTGTGATGAAACAACAGATGGGATTAGTGACTTTCATCCACTGACTGCCTTAGTATCCATTCTTTATATCCACTGTATTACCTATATACACCATAGATGCCTGACTGCAGTCAGTAAGGCCAGCCTTAAGTGAAATGAAGCTTCAGACAAAAGATTTCATTTTTCCCTTCGCATTTCACTAGTGCCACTTCTATTTTTCCCATGTCCTGGCCATGCACCATCCAGAGACATTACTTCATTCTTGCTTTTTCACACTTTGTCTTACTTTTTAGCTAGTGCCTCCATCATTTTAACATATCTGTAAATATCCAGTACTTCCCAGTAATACATGTAGAAGTGAGCTGTGCTGAGGTGCATTTTAGAGCTTAGATACTTGCACTGATTTAAAAATAGAGTCTGGAAATGGCTTCTGGCTCCCTACTTCACAGAAAAAGATAAAATTACTTTCTATGTATTGCTCTTGAGTTAGATTGTGATGAAAGTAACAGCACAAACAGCTATTAGCATACAGTACACAACTGAGGGTCTGATGGTAACCAGATCACGTGAATGAAACCTGCACAGAGACGGAGAGTACAAGCTGACTTTTATACAGAATGAAACACAACTTTTAGATTTTTATTTATTTTATTTTGAATTTAACTGAGGTAGAGCACTGATCCCAATGGACCTTTTTCATTGTCTTTCTGGTGTAAAAACAATATATACATGGTGTTATCTACAAAGTGAATGACAAAATGCAATATATATACATATATTATACACAAAACGAAAAGCATAGCTGGATTGAGGGTATAAAGGCAATAGATAAATGACATCATATACAGACTGACTGACAAAACACAATATGTACATGTATTATAGATTGAATTTAAGTCAGAGTAAGTATGTTAAAAGAATCGCAATCAAAAGTAGAGTCAGAACAAGGTATGTAGATGGCAAAAGATACACTGCAACCCTCCCCAAGATGCAGTCATTTTTTATCACAGACTGCCCTCGTAGCATAATTATATTAAAAATATTGCCACAGTAAAGTATTTCAGCTGGCTTAACAGAAATGAACACTAGTTATGCAAAGCCAGAATCAGTGCTTAACTTGGCTAAATTACAGCAGGGTCAGTTACATGTATTCACCAATACCCCCATACCTAGCAATTAAATAAAACTGACTTTGTCTTTTTTTTTTTTTTTTTTTTTAACTTGAAGCTTTTATGTAAAACAGTGGTCCTAACACATGGTACCTGTAACTGTTTTCATTGGCAGCTGATTTGTTCAACGTTCAGCATTCCCTAGTATTTCTTGTTTATATAGCAAACGTATCCCCTTACTAATGATTATGTTTTTGAAACAATTATTTTCTTTCCTTCTGTTTTAGTAAAACAATATCCTCTAGCATGTCAATAAATGTAATATGTCAACAAATTATAACATCTGTAAAGCCATGTACAAATAATGGTGAAACTTCTCTCAGTTAACCTAATACATGTTCCAGGTCTGCTTTCTAGTAGGCTTTTATAATTACAGCATTTTTTTAATTTTCCCCTCTCTGATTAAATTAGATCTGACTAAGGTTCGAGAGCTTATACTGGCTCGAGGCTAACCCCTATCCCAACATGCCTAGTGGTAGCTACCCAGATCTCATTTGCTGCTTGTAGCGTCAAGATTGTGACTACTGGCTCAGGCTAAGTATTTAGTTTTTTAGTATTTTGCCGTCTTCTTTTACCAGGATTTTACCAGTTTAATTACCTTGTTGATGTCTGTCTTAGTCCTCGTTTAGACTAACAACATTCTTACCTTCCTCTGCTGTTGTTTTTTGGGTTGTTCTTGGCCATCGTTTTCTTAGGCCTTGCTTTCCTCTTGAGCCCATTTAACTTGGAGGGTTTGTTTCTTCTTTCCTCACTATCTGTTGGAGTAGCCATTTAAATCAAAGGCTCTCCTGTTGGGGGAGTCGCCGTTTTACTTAGAGGCTCTCTCCCTTCTTCTTTCTCCTAAGGACAATTGAATGTGTTCCATCAATCTCCAGGATGCATACTACCACATAAAAATGGACAGGCAGTCCAGGAGATTCATACGCTTCCAGCTGGGAGCCAGTCATTATCAGTTCAGTGTTCTGCCCTTTGGTCTCGCCACAGCCCCCAGGGTGTTCACCAAGTGTGTGGCAGTAGTCACAGCTCACCTGAGATGTCTAGGATTCCAGGTGATTCCATATCTAGACGACTGGCTCCTCACTGCTACCACCGAGCATCAACTGATCAAAGCACGGGACTACACAATTCAAACCAGTTCCCAGCTAGGCATCGCTATAAACTATGAAAAGTCTGCCTTGTTGCCTTGTCAGTGTATTACCTTCGTAGGGGCAGACTTCGATACAAAAGTCATGATAGCAAAGCTGCCTCAAGACAGGGTGTCAACCATTCGTCAGCAAGTTTCATTCCTCATCAAAAAGAAGAGAGTTCAGGCAAGAGAGATATTGAAAGTCCTGGGCTCAATGGCTGCAGCAATTACTCTAGTCCCTATAGCTCACTTCCACATGCAAATTCTGCAGTGGCTTCTTTTTGGTCAATGGTCATTCCAGGATTTACCAATGTCACATATGATCTCGATCATGGAATCCTGCAAAAAGAAATTAGTATGTTGGCTTTTCTGCCCCCAGTGACCACATATGCCTCCCAGATAGGGTGGGGGGCATTATCTGGGACAGACTGTCCAAGGAATGTGGCAGCCACCCGAGTACCACTTGCACATCAATGTTCTAGAGATGAGAGTGGTGCTTCTGGTGATGCAAACACTTCAAGACTCTCTACCTACCAGAACTATTACAATTCAGACAGACAATATGTCAGTGGTATGGCACATCAACAAACAAGGCGGGACCAGATCTTACCCCTTGTGTCGGGAGGCCCTTCGAGTATGGCAGTGGGCGATGTCTTCCTAATGTTTTCTGATTGTGACGCACATTCCCAGGAAATCCAATGTGATTGCGGACAGGCTCAGCAGCACTATCCTCATGCCTTACGAGTTGTCCCTGAAGCAAGAAGTTGCGGACTTGATTTTTTGCAAATGGGGCCAGCCATGCTGCGATCTTTGTGCCACTCTCTTCAACCACAAATGCAGCGGCTATTTCGCCTTAGTCCCCCCACCAGGACAGTCACCCAGGGATGCACTTGTTCACGATTGGCCTCTGGGACTACTTTATGCCTTTCCACCTTTTCCTCTGATCCCCAAGGTACTCCAGAAAGCGGACTCACTGGGTTGCAAGCTCATCCTCATTGCTCCTTACTGGCCTCATCAGATATGGTTCCTGTTTCTCTGCCGTCATCTACAAGTGGAGCCTTGGATCCTGGACCCAGTTCCAGACCTCCTGATGCATCAGTCAGGTGTGCTCCACCCCTCCCTCCAAACTCTCAAGCTGACAGCTTGGTTTCTTCACTTCCAGTCTTAGCCAGGCTCCCCAACATTTCCCCGGTAGTACAGCACATCCTAGTGTCTTCTCACAAGCCCACTACCAGAAAGATTTACACTAGTAAATGGAAGAGGTTCTCTTTTTGGGCAAAGAAAAATGATATTGATCCCTTTACTGCTCCTGTTCCAAAGATTCTTGATTTCCTGGCTGAAACTTTCGAACGAGGGGCAGCTGCAGCTACCATTAGGGTCCAACTGGCTGCCATCTCCAATTTTTATGTGGGAGAGTCGGGCTTGAATATCATGTCCCATAAGCTGTGCAAAGCATTCTTATGAAGTACAACCCTTTTACGGCTCCGGTAAGAGAAGCCCCACCCCCGGGACCTAAACTTTGTTTTAGCCTCTCTGGTTCTTCCACCCTTTGAACCAGCATCATCTTGTCCCCTGAAATTTCTGTCTTGGAAAACCCTCTTCTTGATTGCCATCAGCTCAGCTAGACGGGTTTCAGAATTACATGCTTTATCTATTCGCCCGTCATATCTCATCTTCCACAAAGATAGAGTTTCTCTCAGAACCAATCCCTCCTTCTTGCCAAAGGAGTGTTCAGAGTATAATTTAAATCAGTCCATCAAGCTTCCTGTATTCTTCCCCAATTATGGCACCAAGGCAGAGCATAGACTCCACCAACTGGATGTTCATAGACAGTTAAGCTTTTATTTGCACAGGACCAAGGACTTTAGAAAATCAGATCAATTGTTTGTATCCTTTGCTGACAATAAACAAGGTTCTCCAATTTCAAAAGTGACCTTATCAAAGTGGCTGTCAGATACAATCATCTATACTTACGATTTGCGTAACAAGAATCTTCCAGGAAAAGCCAGAGGACACTCAGCCAGGGCCTTTGCTACCTCTGTTGCCTTCCAAGCAAAATTGCCTTTAGATTCAATCTATGCAGCAGCGACATGGGCATATCCTCATACCTTTATCACTCATTACAAAGTGGATGTCATCTCCTGGAACAGAGCATCCTTTGGTTCCACAGTCCTGAAATGTTTATTCCAGTGAGCCACCCAAGAACCAGGTGCTGGGGACATGGTCCCAACCAGCAAGAATGAAGGTGAGATGGGGACAACATAACATAAAGAAGTTCTGTACCTACTATAACGTTCCATGTTTGTTGTCCTTCATCTTGCCTTCCTTCTTGCGTACCCCCTCCTTCCCCCTTCCTGGAAGATCAAGAGGAATTTCTTCATTGGTTACACTGGCTGAGTTTCCTGTGACATACCAGGTTAGTTGACCATGCCTTGTTTTTCCTTTTTCCTTCCTAACCTTTGAATGTGGATTCCTTTATACACAAGGTTTCCTTATGTGTAAGAGCTTAGTAAAAATTGCATTTTACTGTTATTGTCTAGTGTGGGCTACCACTAGGCATGTTGGAGTAGGGGATAGCCTCCAGCCAGTATAAGCACTCGAGCTATAGTAAACATCCGAGTCTGAGCCAAGGATCGGCTCCGAACCCAACCAGCAAGAAGGAAGGCGAGATGAAGGACAACAAACATGGAACATTATGGTAGGTACATAACTTCTTTTTTTCTCTCATCATGCCAAGAAATTATAACATCTGTAAAACTGAACAGATAATGGTGATATTTCTCTCAGTTAACCTCATGTGGATTTCAGGTCCACTTTCTTGTAGTTTCTTTAAATTTATATATATGTTTTTTTCATTACTTTCCTTCCTTATTAAATTTGATTTGGTTAAAGTAATCTAGTACCCCACTCTGTCTAATTCATTAGCTGCTATTTCCTACCTTTCCCACTTGCGTATTAGCATTCTTGTCTGCTTCCAAATGCTGGTTTGATTTCCATCTGTCACCTTCTCTACTAGCCTTTTCAAATCTGCCATTTGGAGCGTATCCTTATTCTAAAGGCTTGTCATGACCTTCTTTGCTATTATTAGCATTAAGTTGATTATTTTTAGGAAATTTTTTTGAATGTGTGCTTCTCACCCAGTTTAATAGCATTGTAGATTTGTCTAGTATATGGTTACCCAAAGTTATTTTAATCTATTTTAACGTCTCCAACAGACACTCAATACTTCTGGGAACGTATGGTATAGCTTATTTGGTATGTAAAAGTGTCTGTGCAGGTGCTTCCATTTAAATGTATGAAGTTTCCTGTATTTGGTCACATATATTGTTGCAAGACAAATCTTTTTCTAGTCAGAGTAAGTGGAGATTCTGTCATTTATTCGAAAACCCATGTGATTGAAAACACATTTGCTAGAAAAGTGTAAATGTCTATAGAAAGTATATGATGATGTCATTTCTTATCATAGGGAAGTAAGTCTAGCAGAGTATGTGTGCATTGCAATGGACAGTGTCATGTTGTACCCTAGATCTGTAGATGTTTACATTTTCACTCCAGCACTGATTCGCTGTGTGTGATATTTTCTTTATTTGCAGTTGTGTGACCATGAAGTTAGTGTATGTATGTATGTATGTGCGTGTGTGTGTGTGTATGTATGTGTGTAGATATATATATATATATATATATATATATATATATGTGGGATCCGTACAGATCCCTGAACGTACTTTCCACTGAAGCAGAAATCGCAGAGCATACTTAACTGAAAGTGCTGTTCACTGAAGCAGTACTTTCGGATATGTATGCCCATTGTGCCAGTCGTACTACGGTGCGGATAAGTGAAAATTCCTTTTTCCCCACTGTAGTGTGACCTTGGAGTGAGAATATTAAAGTAGCGGGGTGTAGGGGGCACAGGGGGGCTTGCCCCCCTGCATAGAAGTAGGTTTAATGTTTTTTTTTTTTTTAAACATACTTTACCGTAAGTGCTTTTTCGTGAAAGCACTTTCGGTAAAGTATGTTCGGTGATAATGGATTCGGACATTTGATCTTTTGATTAAAAGTCCTAGATCCATATATATATGGGTTCCTATTACATAATCGAATTGCTGAAACTTCGAAACTGTAAACATCAAACACAGTTAATCAAAGTTTCAGCAATTTGAACTAAAAAAAAGAAAAAAAAAGGGCAACAGTTAAATAACTGTTGTAAGCAGGGGGGCAAGTCTCCCTGCACCCCCCCACGTGCACTCCAAGATCGCACTACAGAGCAGTAAAGGGAAATATGTGGGGGGTGCAGGGGGGCTTGCCCCCTGCTTACAGTAGTTGCTTTTTTTTTTTTACATATTCGAAGTTATGAAACATTGAACATACAAGTTCAATCTTGTAGTGTTTAATGTTTCATGATTTCAATAACTTAATGGGAACCCTATATATATATATATATATATATATATATATATATATATATCTATATATCTCATTTCTCCCACTAGGACTGATGAAAATTCCAAGTGCAATCCATCCTCGATTGCATTTTGCTTAGCAACCCCAATCTCTCATCCCACTCAGTTTGCCTCCCTGACTGCCTTAGTGACCACAACCCAACCTTTCTCCTAAGAAACCGCATTCATTAAAACTGCTAGCCCTCAGTCCGTCTTATCAGAAACAAAAAAAATCTTTGATCCAAACAGGTTTATCTCCTCCCCAAAAATAGCTACAATTGGAAACCTCACAAGCACCTGTCTGTAGAAGATGCTGTTCTCTCCTTTAACTCCACCTTCCTAAACATAGTCAACTGTCATGCCCCCTCTAGAACCATTAGAGTAAAATCAAAATACGCACCCTGGCTAAGTAAATCATCCAGATCTGTGCTCAGAACCAGAGATAAAATCTGGGAACAATATTGTAAAACCAAATCCCATATAACTAAACAAACCTTCCTAGAACTCCGAAATAAAGCAAAAAAAAAAAAAAACTAGTAAAATTAGACAAAAGCAACTACTATTACAAAATACAAAATAAACATCAAACTAACAGTCAAAAATTCTGGGCAGCAGTTAACAGTATACTGCATCCTGGAAAATCAACCACTCCCACCTCAACAACAACCAACAACCCCATGAACTTAGCCACTCAATTTAATACTTAATTTACTTGCACTGACCCAGACCAGCCCCAACCACACCCCTCCTACCCCAAACCACAACAGTTTACATCCACCCAAAAGCAACAACCAATTTACATTAAACCCAGTCGTCACTAACATAATCAAAAAGCTACTTAAAAAAATTAAGCCCACTACCTTAACTGCTGACAGTCTCCCTGCTAAATTCTTGCAAATTGCAGGAGAAGCAACTGCATACCCTGTGTCCATACAGGTCATTATCTGAAGCTTACGTTCCCACCATCTGGAAAATCTCCTACATCTTGCCCTTACACAAAGGAGGTAACTCCACTGAACTAACAAACTATCGCCCAATTGCAATTCTATCCCCTCTGTCAAAAATTCTGGAAAGAACCCAACTTGTGGACTATCTCCTTACACACAAGCTCTGGTCTAATACCCAACATGGTTTTCGCCCCTCTCACAGCACCACCACAGCCCTACTGTCCTTCACTAACACAGTTAGCCAGCATAGAAACAATGGTCAATTTGTATCAGCCATATTCATGGACCTGACAACGCCTTTGACATGGTCAACCACTCCAAACTCATCTATGTCCTCTCCTCCTTTAGCCTCCTTCACCCCACTATCACGTGGTTCCAAAGTTACCTAACAAAACGTCAACAGTCTGTCCGCTGGCAACAAGATCTGTAACCCCTTCTCCCTGTCATCTTAGGGGTTTCACATGGCTCCATCCTTGATCCTCTTCTTTTTTTTCTCTTTACCAACCAGCTTCACTCGGCTACACCCCAGACCTCAGTGGTTCAGTACACTGATGACACTACTCTGATTTGCTCAGCTTCCTCCCTCAAAGACCAACATGCCACTACTCCAGAGTCCTTCTTATCCACTGAATCCTGGTTCACTGGCTCCCAACTTTTCCTAAATCCCAGCAAAACAAAACTTATTTTCTTCTACCCAACCAGATACACCTCAACATCCACAACCTTCAGTATCCTCTCTAAAAAAGAAAACTATCATAACCCCAAAAAAACATACCAAATTACTAGGAGTGGAAACTGACAATAACCTGAAATTTGATATTCACATTGCCAAAGCCATTAAAAAGGTTCACAAAAAATAGGTCTCCTATATAAAAACAACAGATTTCTGACAAATAACACAAAAGCCAATATTGCTAGAAACCACCTCCTCTTAACACTCCTGTATGCCTCCCCAGTCTTAACCAACCTCCTCAAGACAGATCTAGCCAAACTTGAAGCCTGTTACAATAAAATCTCCAAGCTTGCCTCTATTGCCTCATACAAGTCCCATCACTGCTCATCACTTAAGCAGCTAAAGTGGCTTGAACTCCCTCAGCAACTTCTCTTTAATCAACTTACCTTCGCCCACAAAATACTCTATCAATCAGAAAAAAACCTGCACTCAGAGATATAATTCAGCCATATTCCTCCTCAAGACCCCTTCGCTCCAGCAACAAACTACTTCAACACACCACCAAAGCTAACAATTTAGCAGGTGAATCGCTTTTTCTAACTGCATCTCCAAACACTGGAATAATCTACCTAACTCACTAGTAACTAACTCCTCAACACTTCAGTTTAAAAAACTTAAAAACGCACCTTATTAACACCTGGCTCTACACCTGCAACTCCCCTAAATAACCTATTCCTCCTTTTCGCTCTATTATCATTACTCTTACTCTACTAGCATGATCTGCCACTAATGGTAGTTTCAGTTTCACTTTAACTGTACATAATCATTTGGATATATCCACTAAATGTAAACAAGTATTTTTTATGTATACTGTTGCTCTACTTATTGTGTCTGAAATCACTATCTTGTAGGTATTTGCTTCTCACTTGGCTGTATTTATTTCTCTTTTGTTTGTGTGTATCTGTTTCTCTTGGAGCTTTTCTCCCCAGGCCTCCGCTGAAAAAGGACTTGTGACCAGTCTGACTTTCCCCGGTAAACAAATTTAAAGTAAATAAAAAATAAATATATATTAGTACAGGGGGGGCAAGGCCCTCATGCAGAAACATTTATTGTGGTATATTTGTTCTGTAGAATGTTTTCTGTCAAATGGGCATGACCATTGGGGATGCAGTCAAATGAGCATTCGGTCAAATGATGTAGACTTAGTATGTAATATGTAATTGCAGCCTTCTTTCCCAGTCTAAGCTAAACATATCCACAGTATGCATATTTATCTTTTGCCAGGTCTTACATGACTTTGTATTTAACTTCTCCCTTGAAGTGAATCTGATCTCATCTCAGATAGGTATTTAACCAGTCTTGGCCTCCAGAGTTCTTTCTGGTATCCTTGCAGTATTATTATTTTTAGTTTCTTCACCAAACCCATGTAAATTAAGAAATCCCCATAATTTTAAATTGAGTACTATCTTTGTTTCCAACTTAATGCAAAATGTATTGACAGAGTACACCTCTGATATTAAAATGAAATAAAATTACTGTGGTCAAGTGCTATTGTTTTTATTGTATTTTAATCCCCCCCAACACACATGCACACAAATGTCTGTACCAGTTGCAGCAATTTCGGTGGCTGTGTACAACTCGCCTGTCTAATTGTGATCAAACAAATAAATACTTTAAATATTGGCCATCTGTATTTCAGTTTGCTGATGTCAGGAGCATACAATATGCAACCCATTTCAACCTCCCTTGACACACACACAAGGGTCATTTTGCATTCTGCATGCATTTGTAATGCCTAATTTATTATCTGATATTTACATACGCAAGTGTTTGTTTGTGTCTTTCGGCTTTTCCCAGTTAGGGGTCGCCACAGCAGAACTCTGGTCCGCTAATGATTGGCAGTAGATTTTTACGTGCCGAGTTGCCAGCCCTGACGCACAACCTTCAACGAAGGTACGCCCATTCATGCACATCTCCACACAGAAGATGCTCTAGCTGAGAATCAAACAGGACGTCTTACTGTGAGGCGACAACGCTACCGCAGCACCACCACCGCATTGTATACATACGCGAGTGTGTTTGCGTATAAACTTTTTTCTCATGCTTAGATCTCTGCAGATATCCATTGCTTTCTTTCACTTTCAGCCAGAGTGCCTAAGTCATCTGAGGCAGCCTAAGCCAGTAGAAGCAGCTCCTAGCTTCATCATACAGCAGCCCAGTGAGCTGCTTTTTTGAGTGACATTTTTACCAGTCTGCAAACGACAGGAAGACCTGTAATGAGGTATAATAGCCTTTTTCTCTGTTTTGAGAAGACATTATACCATGCTACTTAGAAAACTGCCAAGCAAGTGGGTTAAGCTGATTTTCTTCCCTTTTTACCCCCATTTAGAAGTTCTAAGAGCTCTGAGCATGATTAGTAGAATATGCAGATTTCCAAACTTCAGAAGAATGGAAAGTTATAGTTAAAAGTGACAAAATAGTAAAATTACAAAAATCCCATTTCCTTATTCTGTATTTGAGGAGCTGCAACCAATACCCCGGGCTTCTGAAAGGTGCAATTTGTATTCCGTTTTAATTAAGTAGCTGCCATTGCTCTGCTTCTGTGAATAATTTTAAACTTGTCTCAGACTTTTGCTCTCTTTTGACCTATGAGTGTTTCTGCTTTGTAGGTGGCTGAATATTTCTGCCAGTCTCACTCTTGTCTCTTTCTCTCTCACACACACACACACACACACACACACACACACACACACACACACACACACACAACACACCTTACATAAGTTTCTCTGATTACTAGCTGATATAATCATATACTTTCATGCTCATTTACTGAAAGAGCTTTAGTGAATGGAGGATTTGCATCTGCATGTAAAAATACAGTGCTTACATATTTATAGGTATGTGATTTACAATTAATGCAGTTTATTTACAATGAAAAATTGTGCAAGTTCATTATTTACTTTGACAAAAACATAAAAGTTAATGTTCAGTTCAGTAACTCGTGGCTCAGTTCAGTTAGTTACAGTTTGGTAAACAACTCACAGTTCATTAAGTCCAAAATGCCAGTTATTCTTGATTAGAAATATTGAAAACTTGTTTTATTTTAAGCTGTTTTAGAAAAGACCTCTTCACTTATTAGTAAACACTTTTGCTTGTTTTTGAGCCTCAGACAGTGTTTTATTTACTTGAGCAAGATGGAAAGAAGTCTTATGAAACACATAATTAATGTGCATTTCAACTGGCAAGCTGGATACAGGAGCTTCAACTTTGTTTCAATGTTTTAACTCATTTATGCAATGTATATACTCGGTTTTTCTTTTTCCAAGCTGTCTTATTTTGTAATTCATTTATATTCTCTACTACCTTAAGGGGTCCTTACCATTTTGGCTGGAGCTTATTTTCCTCAGGTAAAACTAATACTAACACTTTGTCACATGGATTGAATTCCCTAAGGCTAGGATTTATTTTGTGTACAGTCCGTTTCATTTTGTGTATCCTTTGCATAAGTACCTTAACTATTGACATAGTAACTTTCAACCTGTCTTGTACATTTGTGAAGTGTGCTGTCTCAGAGTTTTTTATCTTCTCCTATGTTTCTTTCTTTGTGTCCAGTAAGCCTCACTGGCATGTCTACCATCTAGTATTTCAGAGAGAATAAATCTTGTTGAGGCTTGGAGTACTTCTCTCACAGCAAAGAAAAAAAGAACCACAGAGATGAGAAAGCTTAGCACTGCTTTTGCCATGTTGTTCTCCTACTTCCTTTAGCGTAAACTTCAGGGTTTTATTAAAACATTCCACTAGCATATCTAACTGAGGATAATATACTTTTTAAAATTGTTTTTATTTAAAACATTGGCAAGGCTGATGCATTACTCTCGCTATACATGGTTTTCCCTGCTTCATAAATATTTCTCTAAAACTCTATCCTGAAGAAAAGTAACACCGCTTCTTTGGCTGTTGATTTAGCTGTGACTTTTTGCAGGAGTACTGCTTCAGGAAACTTTGTAACACAGTTAATAGTTATTACAATATGTTGGTAGCCATCATTAGACTTTACCAGTTGACCTATGACATATATGATTGGCTGCTCAAATGTAGCTTCAGTAATAGGCCTAGGTATCAGCAGACTTCTGAAACCAGGATGTGATGCCTTCTTTCAACATTCTGCACCTTTTAAGTGTCTTTTATTGCACCAGGCCAGTAATATGTACCTAAAATTTTAGCTTTGGTTTTACCCATTCTTAAGTGTCCTTCCAAAATACAGTCATGTCCTGTTTTCATCACAAGTATTCTAAAAGGCTTTGGAACGACCAGTTTTCTTGGTATGTCTTCTTTGCTTTTTTTCTTACCCTGTATAGCAAGTCATTCTTTGGCTCAAAATATGGGTATGGGTTGGGAATACTCTGATCCTTTGTTTATCATTCTGCTTTGACCATGTTTTCTCTGACCCTGCTTAATGTATCATCCTCGTGTTGTGTTTTCATTAAATTTCCATTGCTTATCTGCAGATGTAAATGAAAATTTGTATTTGAAAGGTAATTCTCTAATGTTTTGTTTTGTTTTTATCAACAACCACATGCACCGCTTAAATAAGGTAAGATCAGTAAAGCACATTCAACCAACTGGACTATATGAAGTGAGACATGATTAGTATGTGTCCCAGGCATATATGCCCCTAGCTTTGAGCAGCATATGACCCTCACCTAGAGTTATGACACAGTATAAACAAAAAATGATCGATTTCAATAATTGGCTTATTTTTTGGTGTCATTCAATGGGGTCCAGTTTCTGTCAGCGTGGGATGACATGGTTGACAAACCTAGGTGCTTTGCCAGCAATGATTTGCGCCTGGCACCACTAAGCTTTCCACTGCTGGCAAAGGCTCTTGCCTCCCCTATAGTGCCAAAAACTGCACACCCTGGAAGCACTCCTATTACTGGAGGATGTAGATGTCTGAGCAGTCACAGAAACCTGGTTCAAGTCCTCAGAGAGTACTCCGGCCTTGCAAGAATACAGTGCCTTCCACACCTTCAGACCGCAAAGCGAACATGTGAGAACCAAAGTAGGTGGTGTTTCTGTCTGTATTAGAGATAGATTCACCTCCCAACTAGCTAGACAGGACAACTCTATGGAGTTACTCCAAGTTCAGATTATTGTGGGTAAGACCGCCATTCAAGTCATAGCTAGTTATAGAACCCCCCCTCCATGAATCATGATGCACACTTGAACAAACTGGAGTCAATCCGAATATTGCCAAACACTTTGGTCATGGAGGATTTCAATTATCCCACCATGAAATGGGAAACCTACTCTAGCCCAAGTTCCTTGACTTTGTTAACTCAAATGCACTAGAACAAATTATTCAAACCCCAACAAGAGGACCCAACATACTAGATCTGGTCCTCACTAACATGACAAACAGATGCACCACCGCAACTGTCAGACCTTAATTAGTTAAATATGAGCACAAATCTGTCACCTTAGAACTGCCACTAACACCAGAACTCACAAAGGGTGAAGTCAGACCAAAAAGCTTCACCAAGGTAAACTATACCCTCCTAGGGGAAGGTATAAAAGCATTCCAAGCCCCACCCCTAGCTGGAAGTGGTAACTACATCAAAGCTTACACTAAAGCCCTGTATAATCACTTGTATAAGTGTAGACTCTGCTGTTCCAGAGAGAATCAAAGCCAGAGCTCCAAGTAGAAACAATCCACCCTGGTGGACATCCAGCATCAACAAATGTTACAACACAAGCAAAAGGTTGCTGTCTAAGAAAACTAAGGCAAGGCCCTCACAATGGAAAAGCACCCTCCTCAGCCTCAACAGGCAAGTAATACAACATGTCAAATCCTGTAAGGATAACTTTGAGAAATACTTGGCAATCACAGCTAAGGATAACTGTAAGGCCTTTTACAGCTATGTACACAGCCTAAAAAGTAGGACCCAAGCATGTGCCAAAATAGTGACTAATGATATCACGCACACTGATCATGCAGAGATAGCAAACCTGCTGGTGGACAGATTTGGTGAAAATTTCACTCCCCTTATCCCCACCAAACGTATCACAGACCTGCCCCCCCCCCCACACACCCTACATAACCAAAGAGCAGGTTAATAAAGCCTTGTCTAAGGAAAAAAAACACAGCCTCTATTTGGCCAGATGGCATCCCTGGCTGTCTTCTAAACAATTTGAAGTATAAATTAACATCTCCATTAAGTATTTTATTCAATCACAGCCTAACCACAGGGTATGTTCCTGCTGAATGGAGAACAGCAACAGTTACTCCCCTCCACAAAGGTGGCTTAACAACAGACCCAGGGAATTAGACACATAAGTCTGAGCAGCCTCATCTGTAAGGCTATGGAATGTATTATCATGAACCTCATAAATAAAGACCTAGGTGACCTGCAAACCCTGAATCTGACCCAATTTTGCTTCATCAAGAGCAGATCCTGCCAGTCAAACCTGGTGGATTTCTTCGAAAATGTGACCAGGGCCATTGACGAGGGCAAATCTATGCACACAGCATACCTCAACTTGGCCAATGCCTTCAACACAATCCCCCACTCAGACATTTGGAAACCCAATGTTAAAAACGTGTTAGAAAGGCCCTTGCCTACCAATATTAAGATGTTTCCATTACTAAAATGTGTGGTAGATGTCAACAGTGTCGGTATATTGAAAGCCACTACACTCTGTTGTTATATGATAGAATATGTAATAGAAACCAAGGAGGCAAGTTTTATTGTCATTCTGAAAGAGTTGTTTATCTTGTCTTCTGCACACAATGCCATGTTTTTTATATTGGGAAGACTGTTAACGTACTTAATCGTAGGATCTGTCAACATATTTATAGTATAAAAAGGAAAGACAATAAAAGTGCTTTAGCTAGGTATTCTTTATCTTGTAAGTGTTTTGTGAAGTTCAAATTTTTGATCCTAGAACAAGTGCCAGTCTCCCCTTTTTTAGGGGATTGGAAAAACATTTTATTGTTGAAGGAAATGTATTGGCAAATTAATCTTGATGCCACTACTTTACCTGACATTAATGATTGTATTTCTATTATTAGTGAGCTGCGGAGAAGAGCTAATATGTTATGTTATGTTAAATTTATGTTTTTGTAATTGTTAACAAGTTTCATTGACTCTTAATGTATTTGATATGTATTATTCTGTAGCTTAATACGCTAGTGAGGTTTGACGTTTTTTAAAGCTTGCCAGCATGTGAATGGTGGATTTTGGAGGTATGACAGTGATGTAAGGTATTTAAAATGTTTTTGTTTTTTAGGTTCTGATGAGGTGTTGAAACTTTTAAGATGAAAGCGCTTCACCTTTGTTTAATAAAAGTCTTTTGGTCTGAAGGTCCGTCTATCGGTTTTGTTTTCATTTTTTATTTTTTGTACATATTGTTACTGTAAACACTGTTGCTGTTATTCTTCAAAATGTTCTTCAGTTATCTGTTCTATATATACCAATTTTGGGGCTACTTCCACCTTTTCTACTGATGTTTACAGTCTCTCTAAAATGTACTAGTTGTTTATAGAGTAGAATTTCTAATGGCTTGCATGGCAACTGAAAAATCTAGCACAAAAGAGGTTGCTGATAACACTGTTCATAGGTGTGGGAAAAGTGGTAGTAATATGTGCGAAGATCAGTGACTCTTTTTACCTTCTTGGTATTATCTTGAGAGTATGGTTATGCAGAACATGGCCCATTAGTTTCCTGCATTTGAGTTTCAGTAGCATTGGTAGAGGTTTTGCATACCTTCTAAGAAGTTATCCTTTACATGGAGAATATCCTGTCCTTCCCAACAATTTCACATAGGTGTGTAGTGGCAGAAGGTTACTAGACCAAATGCATCCTGGACAAATGTACATAATGGCCAAAAAAAAAAAAAAATCACAGTTGGTAGTGAAAGCTTTAAGTAGGTGATGTAATGGGATCCTATCTCGCCTACATTCATAACTGATGGGTTTCGAGCGATCATCAGCTCAGCTCTGCCACCAGTACACTAGAACAAGAAAAGTCTCTTATTGGCTGGGCTACTACCTCCCAGGCACCACACCACCTGCTTCCCCACATCACGTTTGCTTTGCTGTACTTAGGCGTGGTCTCGACTTAGCTGGAGTACTTTTATTACTTTTTACTTTTCTGGTCTTTTTTTGTTCATTATTCCATGCTTTTGTGAGGTGCTGCTGTTGTGGTCTTTTATATTTCTTCGGGGCAAAGCCCGTTTAAGTTAGAGGGCTTTGCCCGTTGTTGTGTTCCCCTTGTTTTTTGTTCTCTTGTGTGGTAAACCCATAGTGTTATTTGCATTAAGATGTCTAAAGAACAAAAATCTGGGTAAAAAAAAAACTAGTGCAATTATAAAATGTAAATCTATTACAGATGACAGTCATGTATATTGTTGTATTGTTTATTTGCACAAAGCAAAGAGACATGTAGTGTGTGTCATGCTTTTTCTGCTAGGGTTCAAAATAAATTGATCCTGAAGGGTCTTATTAAGCCCTCTTTGAGGAAGCTTTGCTCATCTTCTCCCTACTGCTTTCTAAAAGAAAAGGTCGGCTGCCTCCGACCAGTCCGGTCGAAAACATCCAAGAAGCATAATTCCTCGGCTTCTTCTCGCTCCCTTCGAGGGCGAACGTCTGGAGCCGAGCCTGCCTCCTCTCCTCTCTCTCCTCTCTCATTAGTTTGAGCCGCGGGTTCAAATTGTCAGATTCGGTTTTGATAGGGTTTATGAGCACCTTTTCCAGTCTGACCTCAGTTCATTGAATCGCTTTGTGAAAAAAGTCCAAATTCGAATGGTCACTCTTCAGTCCATTCTCTATTATGGAGAAGGATGTCTGGATGTGCTCATAGATCTCCAAGGACTCTTACTATCACATTCTGATAAGTCATCCAGGAGTCATTCAGCATCGCCTGGGAGGCGGTCATTTCCAGGGGAGGCAGGCCCTTTGGTTTCACCACTTTTGCAGCCACCACACCAAGTCAGGGTGTCTGGCAGTGGTGACTGCTCACCAGGTCATTACCTGGACAAGTCTGTCCAAAGCACATAGCAACCCAGAGCGCTTGTTGCACATCAATATGCTGGAAATGGCGGTACTACTGGTACTTATGCCTTCCCTCAGTTCCCCTCCTGCGAGGTGGTACAGAAGGCAATGCCAGACCTGTTGACTCATCAGTCAGGACAGTCTCACCCATCTCAGGTCCTTCCTTGAGGGGGCATTGGTTGCCTCGCTTCCATCCTAGTCAGGGTAATTCCCCTCTCTCGGATCCACATCACATACTATTTCCTCTCACCAAACCTTCCACTGTCAAGGCTCCAGCAAATTTGAACCTTCATTAATGTCAAACAAACTTTTGCAAGTCTTTCCTTCTGCATTCAACAGTCTCTAGAGCTCCCTGTATTTTTTCCGAAGCTCCTCCAATAACGCAGAACAGGTATTTCATCAGTTGATGTCCAGTAGAGATAACCATGCTTTTTATTGAACAGAACTGCTCAGTGGTGGAAAAATCATCAACTGTTTGTCTTGTTTGGTACAAATAGATTGGGTCAACCAGTAGCTAAACCTCCAGCCAAATGGGACTAAAGATTGCATCTCTTTCATTTATTCGATGAGGAAATGTAGGTCCATTTGGAGATCTTCTCTTGAAAAGAACTTAGTTGGGGAGTAACACTAGTATTTTTGTTTGCATGTAAGTATGATGTGAAGTGAACAAAAACAATGGAAGCAGGTGGTGTGGTGCATCCTGTGCATCCTGGGGCCCCAGGGTAGCCCAGTTCTAAGAACTAGTTCGGCGTACTAGTTGGCAGTGAACGGAGACATCAATTATGAATGTATTAAAGTGAGATGTGAATGTGATGATGATCCTACATCGTTTGCTTTGATCCAGTATGGAGTGTACTTGTAATTGGTTATGTTAAATAAGGGATTGCAGGAAGTTTGAGGGTTAAATCCACAGAAAAAAGATTAATTTCAATATATCTACATGGCTTCTATTCAGGTGATCACTCTAGACTGAAGCATAATTGGATTGTCTTAGTCACAGACAGACAGCTGAACCAAAATGTTTAGTTATGTTTTTTGCAATCTGATCAATTAAGGCTAAGGATATTTTTAGACTCTGAAAGTCATCTAAGTTATCAGCAGGTATGAACACTGTTGCCTTCCCCAGGCTGTCTTGTCAGTAATTTGTATAAAAGTAATTCTTGAATTTTCTGTTTCTTAGTTCCAAATTAGTTGAGATTTGTCTTGCAGTTTATTTTTTTTTCTTCAAATAACTTTTTATTTATTTCATAAGAATAACAAGAAAGAAAATAGAAAACCAATATTTTAACATGGATACATGAATGAGCGAATAAACTGAACTCATATTAAACATGTAAAACAAACAAAACCTGAAAAACATACTAAAGTATATACAGTATGTACAAATTAACTAGCAAGTGTGCTACCATAAAGAGAGATAAATTAGGATGAGAGAGACATGGTTCTCAGAGATAACAGTATAAATAAAGGTTCATCATGAAGTGTAAGATAAATCTCAATTCTAAATAAAGATGTTAGGGTTGTTATTCACTAAGGATAAGGTCAAGAACCCTTTTCCAAACTTTTCTTAAGAGGGCAACCTTCCTGAGGCCTTTCATAATAAATTTCTGTGCTGAGATGTATGCAAGAGCCATTTCCTTAAAGTTATTCCAACAGAGTTTGGTATGATCTATCCAGTTTTTGGTGATATATAATTTCATAAGAGAGCATAGAGTAACAAGTACATGCATATCAAGAAAGATTTACACTAGGTATATGAAGAATCGCTATTTCCCAGGAGAGGGTCGATTTATGGTATCTCATTTTCTCGAGATGGACTTTCAGTGAGGACTAAAGCTTATGTGAGTAATTGCAAAACCAAAGAATGTGTAGAAGTTCGGCACTTGGGAAAGAACAACACAGACATGAGGGAGAGTTCTTAGAGTCAAACTTGTTTAAGACAGAGGGAGTATAGTATGAGTTGTTGTTGATCATTAATTGTGTGTAAATAAGTTTTTTAAATGGGGCTAGATCTAAGGTATTTTTTATGGCAGAAAGCTTTTGTTTCTCCGAAAGATGTGAATTATGATTGTCCCAATAACCAGAGAAAAGGCAGTAGATCAGCAGATTGTATGATTTAGAGAGCATTTTCTCTGAATTCGAAAGAGTTTGGATGACTACCTCCAGCTTGGTGATATCTTAACTTTTGACTATGAGGTGGGTGAATTTTGATGCGACTAGTTCTCGTAATTGATGGAGAATTGTTGTGTACTTATTAACCTTAAGGATTATGCGAAGATTGGTAAGTGATTCATTTCTATGTTTAAGAATATCCCAAACCACAATATTTTTTAATGAGAGGAAAGTTAGAAAGATTAATTGACAGATTATTCATTTTAATATTGGGATTTAAGTGGAGAGGTTGGAGTAGAGGAAGAACACTAACAAGTTTAATATGTTTTAATAGAATTTGAAAAGTTCTGATTTTATGTTTTAGATTGGTGGATAACTTAGAATTGTTGATAGCATCCGGGGAAAGAAAAGGGAGAGCGACAGTGTTAATTTTGTTGGCTTGAACATGTTGATACTATAGCTTGATCCAGGTAGGGTAAGAGTTATACTCTCCATGATTGAGTTTCGAGATAGACAGAATTTTATTAGCACAAATAATTGTATAGTACAATTGAAAGTTCGGTAGACCGAGGCCGCCCTTACTCTTAGTGAAGATTAATTTAGGGTACGAAATTCTGACTGATTTAGGAAACCAGATAAATTTGGCTAATTCTTTATTAATCTTTGATAAGAAAGACTTGGATATTATGTGATCTGAGGCATTAAATTGATAAAGGAGTCTGGGAAGTATGTTCATCTTAACTATCGCAGATTTGGATAAGAGAGATAAGTTCATTAGTTCCCATCTACGAAGGTCCTGTAATATTTTCGACCAAGTTCTGAGCAAATTATTTTGGAACATAGACAATTGGTTATGTTCGAAGTGAATGCCAAGATATTTAATGTCAAAGGTTGTCTGAAAGGGAGAATCAGGAAAATAATTAGATTTGTGACCCACAGGGTTGATAGGAAAGATGTGTGATTTCTTATGGTTAATCTGATAGTCTGAGGCCTTTGAAAACTTGTTAATAGAATTAATTATTTTACTAAGGTCAGTGTTAGGAGGTTGGAAATATAGGTTAAGGTCATCTGCAAAGGCAGAAAATAATATTCTAGTGTTTACGACTTTGGGAATCACATGAAAGGTATTCTGGGCAATATATAGAAAGAATGGTTCTATAAATATGTTGAAAAGAAAAGGGGATAAAGGACAGCCTTGTCTTGTACCATTTGTAATCTTTATTGATTTGGATAGGTTTTTGTTGATACATAGATATGTGTATGTATTTTTATATAACGATTTAATCATATCAGAAAAGGCGATAGGTATACTAAAATGAGCCATGGTTTGGAATAGAAAATCCCAGTTTACCCTGTCAAAGGCTTTTGAAGCATCTAAAGTTAGTGCATAGATCGGATTTTTCTCTTTTTTGGTGAAGTGGATTAGGGAGTCCAATGTTAAAGTATTGTCCCATGTGTGTCTATGGGTCATAAAGCCGGCCTGTTCCAAGGAGATTAAAGAGGGCATAACTCTTTTCAATCTGTTTGCTAGGAGAGACGCTAGGATCTTAATATCAATGTTTATTAATGAAATAGGCCGATAGTTGTGGGGGTCAGCTTTGTCTTTCTTATTTTTCAAAATTAGAATAGTTTTCGAGGTGTTCCAGTGTAAATCAGATATTCCATTTTTTATTATATAGTTAAGGTTATCAGATTAAAGGTTTTAATAAATTCAGCTGTAAATCCGTCCGGGCCAGGGGATTTGCCTACCTTGAGACTGGCAGTAACATTTTGGATTTCCTGGAGACTCAAGGGAGCAGAAAGCATAGAGCATTGAGATTCATTCAGGGAGGGAAATTTAATAGAATTCAGAAAGCTATCCATATACCGGTTAATAGAGGGGTCTACTTTCCTACAATAAACATCTGAGTATAAGGACAAGAAAAGTTGTATTATTTCAGAGTCCGACTTGTATATTTTATTTTGGAAATGTAATAAGGAGATTCTGGGGGAGCCCTGATTGTTTTTTTTATTATTCTTGCCAAGGTTTTAGAGGGGATTTGCGCCCATTCTGAATAAGTTGCAATAAGTTTTTGTTCAGATAGGGAAAGGTTTTGTTGATGAAGTTCTAGTAGTTCTTTTTGAGAATTGGTAATTTCTTTGTGTAAGTTAGGGTCTGGATTTAGCCTTTGTTGTTTTTCTAAATCAGAAATCCTCGAGATTAGCTTAGATTCCTTATTTTTGTAGAGTTTTTTATAATAGGAGGCTTTGTTGATTAAAAGACCTCTTAGACTGGCCTTACAGGCGGCCCATTGGATATCAAATGGAATATGTGACCTTTCAAGGTTAGAGCTAAAGTCTGATAATATTTCTGTAATTTCTTGAGTTATGGCCTTATTGGAAAGCAGGTTGCTGTTCAAAGTCCAGAGAAGTTGACCCTGGATCGTGTCTATTCTTGAGAGAGATTCTTGAATGATCAGAGAAGAATCTAGGTTCTAATAAAAAGTTTATCTTGAAATTAGAGAGGGAATTGGATACTAGAAAGAAATCTAACCGTGACCATATATTATAACATTTCGAATAATATGTGTAAATTTCGTCTTTAGATAGATGTCCACTGAATGAAATGGGGTCAATGAGGTTAAAGTAATTTATTAAATCCTCTAGTGCTAGAGATGCTTGAAAATTGTATGTGGGAGATTTGCTGGTGGGATATATACTGGGGTCTATAACAGCATTCCAATCTCCCCCTAAAATAATATGGTGGTCCTGAAAAGCAGAAAGAATATTATAGATCTCTAGGATGAAGACTTGTTGTTGAGTACATGGGCCGTAGAGATTGAAAAAGAGGATTGGTTTATTGAGGTTAGGAAATTGAGAGGTGAAATAACACCATCTACCATTTTTGTCAGACTTCTCCTCCAGGATAACCCCATAAAAATAATTTTTGATTATAGTGGCCACCCCTTTAGAATTGGAACTATCACCTGCAGAGATGATGGATTTTATCCACTTTTTTTTTTCTTTAACCCGGTCCTCTTTGTACATGTGTGTTTCTTGTAAGAAACATATGTTAGCTTGAGATTTAAACAATAAGTGAAAGAGAAGAGATTTTTTTGGATTTGTTTTGTAATCCTCTAACATTCCATGAGTCAACAGACCACGGCATAATCACTAATTAAAGGGAAACTATAAGTTTGGGGTTTAGTATAACCTTACCCTTGAAGAGGGTATTTACACGTAGGAAGGAAAAGGATAGTCAGTGAGGTTAGGTATTTAGAAGAAGTGAGAGACCATATCAAAACATCATGTAGGGTGAGGAGACTGATAGTAATAATAATAATAATAGAAATGGTAGCACAGTATTCCTTCAAAACTACCCTGGTGCCTAACCACCCCACCCCTATGAGTGAAGGAATACAAGCAAAATAACAAAAGTTCCAATAAACCTTGATTAACAATGAAAACACACAGTAGAAAATTGTCATGTATAAAGTCCTAAAAAGGACTAAAATTACAATAAGTAACACTATACATGTATACAAAGCAATCCACATCCAAAAATAGATCATACTAGGACCCTAATATCAAGCATTCATGAGCTCCACTAGAGACAGAGGAATTATAAAGAAAGAGTAGCCAGAAATAGTCATATAATGACATAAAGACAAGGGAAGACTTGGGTAGTGGTTGATGCTTGGAGAAAGTTAGTAGGCTGATAGATTGGGAAGCAGACGGGAGAAACACTAGTAAAAAGACAAAGAAAAATAAGAATAAAAATAAAAAAATAAAAATCGCTGCATGTTATTTATCTATGCCAGCAGCCGAATTAACAGTAGAAAAGGCCACACATAGAAAGCTTATAGCACAGTACTAAAGGTAAAGGACAAAGGAAAATGACGATAAAGATAACTATAGGATACAGACAAAGGATGGAAGACATAGGCTTTGAGCTCATATAGGATGCAAGCTTATGTGTACATATATGATTATAAAACTAGTACTACATAACATAACTCACTGATTATTCCTACTACAATTATCTATCTAGGCAGTAAATAATGAGCTGCTAGTAACTGCAAATATGACTAGGTAATATAGGAGAAAACCTAGGACTGAACAGAAAGAGTCTAATGCATTTTTTAAACACTCCCTTGTATGTCCCAACTATGAACTTAGGTTTTTGGTTTTAGAACAAGTGTTGCCTGACGCTAGAGGTGGTGACTGGGAGACGACTTTGGAATACAGAGAACTTCTCTGGCAACTAAAGTTGGATGCTAGTAAACCTCCCGGTTTGAATGAGAGCATCAATATTAGCAGTGTTCTTAAAATTAGAATGGCACGTCTATGAGGTCCCCAGTTACACTATTTTAATGTTATTATTTATGTTTTCAGCACTCTTGTCTTTTTGATCCCTTTTTTATTCAACCAGAGTATTTTAATCATCACATGTTCTATTTGGTCAACAGCCATTGTCTGTTGTCATACTATTTTACAGTTGACATTTTACATGTTTCACACTATAAATGTATTTTAGACATTTTGAACAACGTTTCATGTGTTTTTGACATTTACTATTTTGTGTAATGAGTTTTTAAATAGATAACATTTATTTTTCAAAATACTGCTACAGTACTTTAGCTTGCTTCAGCTTGTTTGATTGGTTTCATTGAGTTTTTTTGCACTAATTATATTCACTAATTAATCATGTGACTTTGAAGGGGCTATTTAATGTTGCTACTAGCAGTTAATTTTGACTTGATAAAGCTCGGTATCTAGCCGAGTGAAAGCGCTTGTTTTACTGAATAAAAGTTATATTTCACTTGATTCCAATTGGGTTTGTTATCCTCGCCTGGTTTTTTGTTCTTTGGCTTGGTCGTTTTGGATTTATCTTCAACAATAGAAAAGGCCACACATAGAAAGCTTATAGCACAGTACTAAAGGTAAAGGACAAAGGAAAATGACGCTAAAGATAACTATAGGATACAGACAAAGGATGGAAGACATAGGCTTTGAGCTCATATAGGATGCAAGCTTATGTGTACATATATGATTATAAAACTAGTACTACATAACACAACTCACTGATTATTCCTACTACAATTATCTATCTAGGCAGTAAATAATGAGCTGCCAGTAACTACAAATATGACTAGGTAATATAGGAGAAAACCTAGGACTGAACAGAAAGAGTCTAATGCATTTTTTAAACACTCCCTTGTATGTCCCAACTATGAATTTAGGATGTTAAGTTGTCCATCTCGCCTTCATTCTTGCTGGATGGGTTCGACGACCTTTACCCGACTCGGCCACTCTAAAAGCTCGAGAGATGGTTCCACCGGCTTGAGGCTCCCCTTATATCCCACAATGCTAGGCGGTATTACCTCAGATCTCGTTTGCCGCTACAGCGATCGAGGTGTATGGTTTCTACCGGCTTCAGGTCAGTTATTATAGATTAATCTATAGTGAATTTAAACCCCTTAATTCTAGTCTTTATAGTTATTTCCCTTAACTTAGTGGATTTTGACCCTTCCTCCTATTTATCCACCCTTTTTTCCACAAGAACTTATTAGTTCTTCCCTCAGGCCTCGGCCCTTCCATCCTTAGTGGAGTGTATGTGTTTTTTTTTTTTTAGGGATCTAAAAAAGAACTAATCTCCTTTTTTTTGTTTGTTTACCTTGTGAAAAGTGTAATCTGTGTGTTTGTGTGTGTGTGGTTACACTTTCTTTAAAAATGTCTAAGGAGTCGTCTCAGGTTGTGACTCGCTGTCAGAAAATGTCTCTGACAGACGGTCACACTTCTTGTGTATACTGCCTGGGACCTTTACATCTGCAGGACTCTTGTGCTGTATGCCATGGCTTCAGCCCAGAGTCCTGCAGGAAGAAAAACAAACTTATTTTAAGAGGTTTGCTTGGCCTATGGGTTCCCCTACTGCTACTTGGGCAAACCTCTAAGGTTTTCTAGGTCCTCGACTCCAGCTTCTGAGTCGAGGCCTAAGGCTTCAAACCTACTGCTACTGCCCGGCTGGAGCCGGCGAATTCGACTGCAGCTTGGTTCCCTCGGCTCGCTGGAGCCGAGGCATTGAAATTTCTGGGTCGGCCCGATCAGACCATCGATCCGACATCTAGAAAGAGGTCTAGGGTCACCGTCCCTTGGGCCCGTTCATTCTGCTCCAGCTGCCTCCCTTTGCTGTCTGAACGGAGCCATAGATCTCACTCCTCTAGATCATCGAGGCTTTCTTGGATCATGACCTTCAGAGGGTAGTGAGTCGACTTCTTAAGTCCGAGGCACTGGCCCAAATGTTTCAGGAGCCCGACTCATTAGTCGATGCTTGACCTTATCCTCAAATGTTCCTCCTCCGACCTTTTGAGCTTGGAGCCGGGCGCCGAACCGAGACTGTGGTAGTGTCGAACCGATACAATTGTTCGTTCCGCTGGGCTCCGATTTTTCCTTTGAAGAATCTCGGCGCCAGACTTCCTCGGCTCCGAGGGGGTGAGTGGCATTGACCCTTGTCCGCCCCCGCCTCCCTCTCGGTGCTTCGGGCGCTGGTGAGTTCGGCTCCGACATCGGCCTCGAGCCATCACTGTCGGTGCCGAGGGGTTCTCAGCCGGAGTGGGGACCTCTGGCTCTGCCTGACAGGGGTGCTCTGAGGTCATGCGGAGTGTGTTGGAACCTGGTTCAACTCCACAGTCGGCTCCGTCCGCCCCTCCCTCTCGGTGCCTCAGGTTATGTCTACTCACTCCCTCATCCCAGACCTTGAGAGCCAGCTCCTCAAGAATCCCCTGTGGGATCTCATCCTCTTCGAGGCCTCCTGAATTGGCAGGGGAGCCCCTAGGAAGAGAAAGTGTAAGAGGAAGCACATAGACTCACCTGATTCTGTGACCGCTGACACAGATTTAGAGGATTGCGAGGGTTCCCCCCGCTCCCCTTCTCAAGATGCCTCCCTTGCAGACATTCTAGAGATCCTGAAACAGAGGGAAATTGGCCAGCACTCAACCCTTCGGAGGATGAATCTGTGTATCTTGAGGCGTTTGGCTCTCGCCTTCTTCCACCTCCTGGGTGTGTCCCCTTGACCCCTCATGCAGGTGGTAGCAAAGGCTTGGACGGCTCCTGACTCAGTGGACCCCACCCCAGGAGACCTTCAAAGTTTATCACAGCACCAGCAGATAAGCAATTTCGACCAAGGGAGTTTCTGTGGATGCTATGGTGGTAGCTGCTGCCACTAAGAAGGAACTAGCTGATCCTTCGGTGCCTGTCCATCCTCCTAACAAGGAATCTAGGTCTATGGACAGGTAATGGAAGCGGATGTTTTCATCAGCGACCTTTGCTATGCTCGCTGAACTATTTATGCCATTTCACTGCCTTCAAAGAGATTTCATCAAGGAAGCGGTGAGATGTTGAAGGATCCTATAGCTGCGGGTTTTCAGGACAAGATGAACGCCTCAGCTGGCTACCCTAAACTCTATAGCTAACTCCTCCATGCGCCTCCTTTCATATGCGGCTGATGGAGCGAGCAGAGCCGCAGGGACAGGTGTTGCCACGCCGCATGCCTGATGCGGCTATGCAATTTTATGACCTTTAAAACGCCTTTCACTAATTCCCCGCTTGATGGATCATCTCTTGGTCCTCAAGTGAAAGAAACCTTGACGAGGTGCGTAGACGGATGGCAAAACTCTTTCTGCCGCCGGAGTCCATTTTTCTACTCCTTTCTAGGCCTTACCCCAAAGGCCAGAAAAGTGGGAAAATGTGGTTCCGCAAACAATCTCAAGGACTTTGCCTGACACACAGAGTCGGTTCCTCCAGGGGCAGAGGGGGAACAATAATGGTAGACGCCCTAGAGGCAGGGGGTCCGCAGAACCAGGGCAATCGAGAAACTTTTCCGATAAGCCCTTCCAGCATCCCTGAGGTGTTGCCCGACTGTCCACCTTCGAGGCAGTCGGGGAAGATTGTCACTGTACCCAGAAGCCTCGATGATCCCTAACTCAAGACAAGTGGGTACAGTCCATCATTTCTGAAGGCTATTCCATTCCGCTCTTTCGATTCCAAATCAATCAAAAATCCTTCCAGATGTTCCACCCGCCAAAGGGATCAAGCAGCGTTGAAATATCAAAGTTGCTTGCAAAAGAGCCATTCAGCCAGTGCCAGCAGACCAGCAAGGATCCAGAATCTACTCCAATTATTTTTGGTTCCAAAGAAAATAGGGACTGGAGACCCATTTTGATCTCAGTATCTTGAACAAGTCGGTCAAAAACAAGATTTCGGATGGTCACGCTACAATCCATCCTACCCCTATTGGGAAAGGAAAACTGATGTGCTCTATAGACCTCCAGGATGCATTATCATATAAAATGAACAGACGCCCAGGAGATTCCTCCGCCTGCTGGGAACCAGTCACTTTCAATTCAGAGCCCTGCCCTTGGTCTCACCACTGCCCCGGTGTTTACCAAATGCATGGCAGTGGTAGCTTCACCTGAGACGCCAAGGATTCCAGGTGTTTCCATATTTGGACGACTGGCTCCTCACAGCTCCTACCAAGCATCTTCTTCTAATGGCCAGAGACTACACCTTCGTGATTTGTCAAAAGTTAGGCATCTCAATAAATTGCGAAAGTCTGTTTTGTCGCCTTGTCGTGCTATTACCTTCATAGGCGCAAATCTAGACACAGTCAACATGTTCATGTAGACTAACAGACCAAAGAATAGCAGACATACGCAAACTGGTCTCCTTCTCTTCCACAGCAACAGAGTCAAAGCCAGATTAGTTCTGAAAGTACTGGGGATTATGGCGGCTGCTATCCCTCTACTTCTATTAGCCAGATTCCACATGAGAATCCTTCAATGGCTGCTCTTCACACAATGGTCGTACCAGCAACTTCAGATGTCCCACACCATTATGATTACGCAAGCATGCAAGAATCATCTTCTTTGGTGGATTTCTTCCCCTCTGCTCTTCCTGTGAATATCCTTTGTTCCTTCCTCTGGTTGCTACTCTGACAACGGACGCCTCCCTGATCGGGTGGGGCATTATCAGGCAGAACAGTCCAGGGCATATGGCAACCAGACGAATGCCACTTGCATATAAATGTTCTAGAGATGAGAGCAGTGCTTTTAGTGTTGCAAGCCCTTCAAGACTCTCTTCCCTTGGGAACGATAGCAATCCAGACGGACAATATGTCTGTAGTGTGGTATATCAACAAACAAGGCGGAACCAGGTCCTATCCCCTATGTCGAGCCCTACTCAGACTGTGGCAATGGGCGATTTCTTCTCAGCGGTTTCTGATAGCAACGCACATCCCCAGGAAGTCCAATCTAATCGCGGACAAGTTGAGCAGAGCTATCCTCATGCCTCACGAGTGGTCTCTGAAAGATTCTATTCTGGAGAAAATTTTTCTCAAGTGGGGTCAGCCTTGCTGCGATCTTTTTGCTACTCCCCAAAACAGCAAGTGCAGAGATTATTTCACCCTATTCCCGTTACCAGGCCAGCCCAGCAGAGACACTCTAGTCCAAGTTTGGCCCCGGGACTTCTGTATGCATTTCCTCCTTCCCACTAATCTCTCAAGTGATACAGAAAGCTATCGCCCAGAAGGCCTCATTGATCCTCATTGCTCCTTACTGGCCTCGACAGGTTTGGTTCCCCTTTCTACATCAATTTCTGTTGGAGCAACCTTGGCATCTGGACCTAGTTCCAGATCTTTTGATACATCAATCGGGTCAGTTACATCGCTCCCTCCCCTCTCTGAACCTCACTGCTTGGTTCCTCCAATTCCAACCTTAGCCAGGCTTCCTCAAATATCTCACTCTGTTTGAGATATTTTGATAGCTTCCCATAAATCTTCCACTCGGAAGACTTATCTTAGTAAGTGGAAACGTTTCGCCTACTGGGCTCAAGGAAGGGACATAGATCCTTTCACTGCTTCCATCCAAATAGTCATTGATTTTCTAGCTGAACTCTTCCATGCAGGTTCATCTCCTTCTACTCTTAAAGTTCAATTGGCAGCTATTTCTAACTTTCATGTGGGCATTTCAGATTCTGCCATCATGTCTCACAAGCTTTGCAAAGCTTTTTTGAAGGGAGTTTTTCTTCTCAGACCTCCTATAAGAAATCCTCCTCCTTCTTGGGACCTTAATTTAGTCCTCACATCTTTGATTCTTCCCCCTTTCGAACCTGCAGCTTCCTGTTCATTGAAATTGCTATCCTGGAAGACTCTCTTTCTGGTAGCCATTACTTCAGCTAGAAGGGTCTCAGAACTTCATGCACTCAGCAGTCGACCATCAGATCTATTGTTTCATAAAGACAGGGTGTCCTTACGAACCAATCCATCCTTTTTACCTAAAGTAGCCTCTGCGCCTAACCTAAATCAAAGCATTGAACTCCCTGTGTTTTTCCTAACTATTCTAACAGGTCTGAACAAAATTGCATTGGCTAGATGTTCATCGTCAGTTAAGGTATTATTTGATAGAACCAAACAGATCAGGAAAACTGACCAGTTGTTTGTCTCTTATGCAGAAGGCAGAAAGGGACTTTCAGTTTCGAGGTATCACTCTCCAGATGGCTAACATCTCTGATTTCCTTTGCTTATGAAATTAGACACCAAAAGCTGCCTAACAAACCTAAGGCCCACTCCACCAGAGCTTTGGCTACTTCTATAGCCTTCCAAGACAGGCTGCCTGTTGACACCATTTGTGCAGCGGCTACTTGGGCTACTCCTCACACTTTCATTTCTCATTATAAGTTGGATTTAGCTTCTAGACATAGAGCTAACTTTGTTTCCACTGTTCTCAAGAGTCTGTTCCGATAGGCCACCCGGGACAAGGTGCTAGGGACGCGGTCCCATCCAGCAAGAATGAAGGCGAGATGGACAACTTAACATATAGAAGTTATGTTCTTACCATAACGTTCCATGTTAGTTGCCTTCTTCTCGCCTTCTTTCTTTAAGGCCCCACCCTCCTTCCCCCTAGCCTGGACAGACCTAGAGGAGTTTGATTGTGACCTCTCTTTCTACCACCTCTATTGTATATAGGTATATGCTATACTGTGCATATATTCCTTCATCAGGTTACCTTCTTCCCTTCCTTTTATAGAGGTGGGTTTTTCCGTTTTCCAGTGGTTCTGGAGTTATTTTTGGCTGGGCATAGCTTACAAACGAGATCTGAGGTAATACCGCCTAGCATTGTGGGATATAAGCCCTCGAGCGGTGGAACCAACTCTCGAGCTTTTAGAGTGGCCGAGTCGGAGCCGAGGTCGGCTCCGAACCCATCCAGCAAGAAAGAAGGCGAGAAGAAGACAACTAACATGGAACGTTATGGTAAGAACATAACTTCTATTTTTTGGTTTTAGAACAAGTGTTGCCTGACGCTAGAGGTGGTGACTGGGAGACGACTTCGGAATACAGAGAACTTTTCTGGCAACTAAAGTTGGATGCTAGTAAACCTCCCGGTTTGAATGAGAGCATCAATATTAGCAGTGTTCTTAAAATTAGAATGGCATGTCTATGAGGTCCCCAGTTACACTATTTTAATGTTATTATTTATGTTTTCAGCACTTTTGTCTTTTTGATCCCTTTTTTATTCAACCGGAGTATTTTAATCATCACATGTTCTATTTGGTCAACAGCCATTGTCTGCTGTCATACTATTTTACAGTTGACATTTTACATTTTACATGTTTCACACTATAAGTGTATTTTAGACATTTTGAACAACGTTTCATGTGTTTTTGACATTTACTATTTTGTGTAATGAGTTTTTAAATAGATAACATTTATTTTTCAAAATACTGCTACAGTACTTTAGCTTGCTTCAGCTTGTTTGATTGGTTTCATTGAGTTTTTTTGCACTAATTATATTCACTAATTAATCATGTGACTTTGAAGGGGCTATTTAATGTTGCTACTAGCAGTTAATTTTGACTTGATAAAGCTCGGTATCAAGCCGAGCGAAAGC
>NC_056745.1:377665191-377812691 GCF_019279795.1 Protopterus annectens
CCAGGTTGGTGGCAAAGCATGAAGCATCAGAGACTATCCATGTGCAACTAACAGTGGGTAAAACTGCCTTACAGTTTATAGCCTGCTACAGACCACCCTCCCAAACCCAGGAACCCCACTCGGCCTTTCTGAGAACACTGGAAAATATGAAGGTCTCTCCAAGCACCATTATATTGGGTGACTTCAACTACCCAAACATAGACTGGGAGCATTACTCTAGCTCCAACACCCTAGCCCAAAGGTTCCTAGAATTTTTAAACTCAAATGCTATGGAACAACTTGTTACCACTCCCACAAGAGGGGAAAACATACTGGACCTGATCATCACCAACATGGGGACTCTATGCTCCAGACCAGAAGTGTATCCCTCACTGGTAAGATCAGACCATAAACTAATCTCACTGGATATTCACATCCCGACCCCACCCCCTGCCCAGAAAACCACAGTGAAAAACTTCTCTAAAGCAAATTTCACACTCCTCAAAACTGAGGTGGAATCCTTCAAAGCCCCCCGGGCCTGTGGAAAATACGGCCCAGACCGCAGAATCCTTTATAAACACATTCTATGAACACCTTCAGGAATGCATGGATCATGCGATCCCAAATAAAACCAAGACCCAATCCTCCAAAGGCAGACACCCTGTCTGGTGGACCCCAGCCATAAACAAACTATACAATAGAAGGAGGAAGCTACTAAATGATAGAGCAAAATCCCAAAAAGGGAAGGCATCACTGATCAGTATTAGCAAAAAACTACGGGCACTCATAAAATTGTCTAAGGCCAGCTTCGAGAGAAAAATTGCACAGGACACTAAGGATAATCACAAGGCTTTCTTTAGTTATGTTAGGAACCTGGGTGGTAATTCCCAGATATGCTCAGAATTAGTCCAAAATGACAAAAAATACACTGAACCCACAGACATTGCCAACATCCTAGCTGATAGGTTCAGCAAACTTCTCCCCACCAAAAGGGCAAATATCTATCCCAGCAGAGTGCTGCCCCCCTGACATCTCAGATGCTCAGGTGAGAGCCGCCCTCTCCAAAGCAAAAAACACAGCATCAGTGGGACCAGACAGTGTCCCAGGCTGCATCCTACATGAAATCCAAGAAGAGCTAAACCCAAACATAAAACTACTGTTCAATCTCAGCCTTACTACAGGATATGTGCCCAAAGAGTGGCGTACAGCAACAGTGGTCCCTCTCCATAAAGGTGGTGCCTCAACGGATCCTGGAAACTATCGCCCCATAAGCCTGACTAGCTTGGTCTGCAAAGCTATGGAAAGGATCATCATGGACCTCATAAATAAAGATACTGGGGACCTACAGACACTGGATCCTACCCAGTTCAGCTTTGTTAAGGGCAGATCCTGCCTCTTAAACCTGGTTGATTTCTTTGAAACAGTCACCAAGGCCATTGACGAGGGAAGGTGGTCCACACAGCCTACCTGGACCTTGCAAAGCCTTCGATACAATACCCCACTCGGGCATTTTAGATAAGCTCACCAGCTTAAATATAAACCCCTATGTCACTAGATGGATTGCAAACTGGCTCAAGTACAGAACCCACATGGTTAGAATTGCTGGAGCCATGTCAGACTCCAAACCAGTTACAAGTGGTGTCCCACAAGGCTCAGTCCTGGGACCTCTCTTGTTCGGTATATATTTCTCAGAGGTACAGGCCAACACGGAAGGACTGTGGCTGACCAAGTTTGCAGATGACTGCAAACTGGGCGCCATAATTGACTCTCCAGCCGACACAAGCATCCTCCAAAAGGGCCTCATAGAAACAGACAACTGGTGCCAGAGCCATGGTCTCAAGCTAAATGCCAAAAAGTGTATAGTCATCCCCTTTGGCAAAACAAAGTGCCCACAAATTACCACATAGGTGATAATCCATTAAGTACAGAAGAAGTAATTAGGGACCTGGGGACCCAAGTTGATAGCAATCTCTCATTTGACAACCACGTGGCCAAAGTGGTTAGAAAAACATTTTATATAGCCCACCTAATCATGAAGGGATTCACATCTAGATCAGGGGAGGTCATCGTGCCTCTTTACTCATCCCTCATCAGGCCCATAATTGAGTACAATGCCCCTTTTGGGATGTACCTTACCAGACACCTGCAGCAACTGGAAAGACCCCAAAATTACCTCACCAAGAGGATCAAAGGGCTCAAACAGATGCCATATGCTGCCCAGTTAAAGAAACTCCAGCTCTACTCAATGGCATACCGCCTGTTCAGAGGCGATCTGTGCCTGACATATAAAGCCATGTCCAACCCGGAATTAATGGACATGCTGCACCTCAGAAAATCCAAATCCCATCGAGCTACGCGCTCGAGAGACTTGAACCTCAGCACTGAAATAAATAGGACATGCTGGAGGGACAGATTCATAACCCAGAGGCTCCCTTCACTCTGGAATAAAATCCCAGTCCAGGTTAGGCAGAGTCCCTCATTGACTCTCTTCAAGAGGAATCTTGATGAGTGGATGGGAGATCGTAGGTTTACCCCGGGTATCACTTCTGTGTCACTGTTAGACAGAGGCACAGTATACTAACCTCGAAAAAGGGCATAGCAAAATAAATTTAAAATGGGTGGCGAAAGCCAAACACATTCTGGCTAGGCTTATAAATGCCCTAGGGCAGATAGCGTAGTATGAACCTATGAACCCATAATTTCTGTCCCAACATTGTTCCCTTAAGTTCTGTTTTCAGTCCATCTCAGCAAAGGAAGTACTTGAAAAATGTAATAAAAAGGCCAACTGTTTCTCCAGTCATGCCTGTGATGCATTGAGTCTTGACAATTATTTTTAACACATCCAGAATAATTACTAGCCATTACTTAAAAAAAACAATTTAAATGTAAGATGTTTCCCTATAGCCTATGCCTGACATGAACAGTTCTCTCACTTGAAAGACCCTCCCCCCATTTAGTCTTGCTTTTGGTGAAAAAAATCTTCTGAAACCATACCTACCTGTTGGAACTGTCTGTATTCTGGTATCTGCAAAGTAAAATACACCTACGGTTCCAAACAAGATTTCTTAGACAACTGAAGTGAACCTGTGCCTTTTTTGCCTTGCAGATAAGCAGTTAAACAGTAAGAAAAATTATATACCCCCATTTGCCACTGTAAAACATTATTTCTACACACCTTTTAAGGATGTGACATTTGCTTCCTAGTAAAATATTACCTTAGTGTTGTATAGCTGTAAATTAGAAGAAGGATCAAATATTTTAATTGCCTTTTTTGTTTAATCATATCTCCCCCAAACACCTGCAAATATCTCTTTATGAATTGTAATCTGCAATGTAATAGTGCTAAATGTCTAAATCTTCATTTTTTTTTTACGTCATTATTCAATGCCTTTAATAGATTTTTTTATGTTGTACAAAAAATGTCTGTTAACATTATCAACAAAGTTAATAAAAGGAAATGTAAATTCAAATAAATTAAAACATTTAGTGTTAAGTCTGTCATTGTTCTTGGGTTGTGAGTGACGAAGGTCCCAAAATCAGCACAGCCACACAACTAACAAAAGTAAAAGAATTAATGAATAAATAAAATAGTTGCTCACTGCGGTGTTGGTCATTCTTAGGCCTTTTGATGTGTCAATGATAAGCATGATTGTACTAATTGTTTTCAATTTTAAATGCTGAATCAGGTTATTTTAATACTGATTTTTTTTCAATAATAATTTCTTAAGAGGAAATTATATACAGGTTCTGTTGTGGTCTTGTGGTTATGAGATTCTTCTGAAGCATTTTCATTTGCATTGGTTATTTTGTTTTGAGGAGAATCGTGGCTCTGCTAACTATGGATGTAGTACACATATTGATTGTTACCTCAGGGGATTCGTATCAACTTACCAAAGACAGGTTCTTCAAATATAAAAACTTCAAAAAAATATTCAACAAAGCTATCTTTAGCAAACATTCAAGGAAAACTGCACCCTCACATCATCCCCTCCCCCAATAGATATATGCCAACTTAAAGATTACACAACAGTAGAGAAAGAGGCAAACTCGACTGTTGATCGATTTTTTTTGACAAACGTACTTTGAAAATTTCACATTCGCCAAGTCTACCTTCGGTGACCTGATGTGATCCTCACCTCAGGAAGTAGAGGAAGATTTGAAGCATCTTAAAACAGCATGTGTGTAAATAACACAACAGAAAAATATCTGCATTTGAGTGAGTTGTGGAGGTAAAGTGCTTAAGGACAGCTGGTGGTAGAAGGTAGAAGTCCAAGAAGTTGTCAAAAGAAACAAGAAGTGTAGGGAGAAGCTGAGATAAGAACGATAGACCAGACTGAGAAGGAATGCTTGTTAGCTAACAAAAAGCCTTAGAGAGTGGTCACATTGGCAAAGAACAAGGTTTCAGATAACCGCTGCAGCTTTTCGAAAGTGACTTGGTAGAATGCAGAAAAATTTACTTTTTTAGGTTGCAAGGCAACAACAGAAAGAGAAGATAATTGGTAGACACCATTCTTAAGGGATGTCAGCAACAATCTGTTAACCATTCCAAAGCACATCAAAAGCAGATGGAAGGAATACTTCAAAAAGCTTCTGAAAAAAAGAAAAACCCACAGAAGCTGTACTGCCACAGGCACAATCACCAATAAAAGAGAAAAGGGAACCCACCATAGAGGAAGTATGATCCCATATCCACGGTATGATCCCATTTACTTTCAGTAGGGGCAATATATAATTATCAACCATGAGATGGATAAGGCCGCTCTAACACCAGATGGGACTGGTGAATTTGTGCATCACAACTGGTAGTTTGTGGATTATTTAAAACTGGTTGTGGGCTGCAAAGTATAATTTTCCACTTTTGTCATTAATGTTTAGAAAGATAATGAAGAAGAAACTTCAAGTTAAAAAAAGTTCCTTTTTTCTTAGTAATATTTGTATAAACTGTAAGTAAAAAAGCTCTTCTCGGTGATGCGTACAACAAATTTCTTGAAGTTAGCTGCATGTTATATTTTAAAGTAGTTATATGCAACTTGCATAGGTATCCTAAATGTGAGTTGAAGGGGAGTCTTATCAGTGACTGTTGCCAATGCCATTGACATTAAAGTAGGAATGTACTTTTATCCTTTCTTTGGCAGAACTCTGCTAGCAGATTAAAAGAAGTCTGCAAACAGAGGTAATCAAGAAACAGCTGAACTGTGAACTATGACGTACTTGTATGAAGAAACGTTAAAAAGTAGTACTTAAAGAAATGACAAAGTAGTTCATTCAAAATAAATGAAGTCTATTACATTGAAGAGAATATAAGCAGATTAATTTGTACTAATAACAACTACCTCAGCATGAACCATAGTAATACAAGATCTCTTCATTTAATGTTAACCAGATCACATTTTCCTGAAGCCTATAATTCAGTTAATTGAGAGAATGCAACTTGGTTTTCACATCTGGGAAGAAAAGATGGGACAGGAAAGAATGGTGTGGGTGCAGAATGGAACAGAGTCTCTAATGTGTATTGACAGCATGATTAAACCTCACATTAGAGGGGATGAAGCCTGTGGGTGCAGCTATATGGTACATCTGCCCATATATAGAGTCATAATTTTCCTTTTTAGAAAATGTATATGGTAGTGTGTGTTTGTTTTGAGCTAAATGGGTTAGGATTAAAAATGAATATGTGCATACTTTTTTTAGTTTTGTTTTATTTTTTGATTGTTTTTATTGAAATAAAGGTCTGGGAAAATATGACATGGGTCTAAAGAGAGATAAGCTGCAATTGCATATAAGTTCAGGCAGTCCAACACTAATATATGCATACAAGTTGAAAACATATATTCAGAAGTCTATCCTATAGATTATATTAAAGTAATAGCATCTTATTTGAATGTCTGTCTTATCAGTCATATCATGGAATGTGAACAGCAGTGTAGGTATGAACTAGAAGTAGACTGTCTTGAATTGTATGAAGTGTGGAGTACAACTAGCAGTATTACAGGAGACACTCTTTGATAGAAATGAGCATTTGAATTTGGCAAAGAATATTCCAGAATGGTTGGTTATTCAGCAAAATATTAGGAAAATGTATTTATTTGACATTCGTTTACTGGGAAAGTGTGACTGGGATAATATCCCATTTTCTGCAAAGGCCCAGGGAGAAAAGCTCCACATTTCCATAATATGGTTTCAGTTAAATAAAGTTATTACAAAGCCTAATACAGAAGATTGACATATTAACTGAACAAAAATTCAGTATACATTCATACAGTGTGAATTTATACATGCATAGTGCAAATATTTGGACAGATATACCAATATGAAAAAGAACTATGTCCATAGATAAAGCATTCACAAGTTGCAGTTCCTAAAGATGGCATTAAATACACTAAGTACACACTTTGGAACAGAGATGACAAGGTAATATAGCCTAGGCAAAAATGAAAAGAGGGATAATATTAACTGATTGCAAGAGGGAATCCAACAGTGATAGATAAGGAGAAGAAAGACTTCAAGAGTAGATTTGTGGGGGCAAGGGTTTATTGGCAAGGAAGGAGGATTACAATAGGATGTACCTATATCCCACTTAAAACTTCTACTAAGGAGCTTAACAGAATTATGAAAGAGGTAATGAAGATGTTCCAGGGGATCTAGAAGGGAAATTGTAACAAAAGAGTGTAGATTTCTAAATAAGTATAAGAGAATATGTGGAGTAAAAGATTTGAAATTACCTGCAGGAACTGAGACAGAGTTTGCATATTATTTTCCAAGGTACAATAACTAGACTAGATTGGACAGAAACTGTATTTCACAAGACCACGAGTATTTAATTCATCATTTTGAAACCCATCCAATAACTATTTCAGACCATGTGCCAAGAAAGACTGAGATAAAGATACGGGGCAATTTAGTAAAAATGAAAGACTGGCATTTTCCTACTTTCATATTAAAAAAGTGGATTTTAAGGAATACGTTGTGAAAATGATTAAAGAGTTGTTCATGGTGAAGTATTAGACTAACTGCCATTAAGAGCCGTTTTAAGCCTTGACAATAACCTGAGGTCAGAATCAAACCCTGTACTTTGTGTCTCTGAGGTGGAAACTTTAATCATGTCAGACGCAGAAAAGAGGGAATGTACAAATTTCTTTAGAAGAGATAGCTGAAGAGTGGGACTAAACTATGTTGTAGAAATGAGAGAAAAAGAGATGAGGAAAAGAAGTAATAGGAATTAATTAGAGGAATTATCAATGCTTAAGGTTCTCCAAATGAAGTGGAATGTTACAAAACAAGAACAGGAGCAATTATTGAGTCCTAAAGGAAAAGTAGGTAGTGTTTGGATAACATGCATGAGTTTAGGAAAGTCACTGTTAAAACAACTATTTTTGATAACAATCCCAGAGCGCAAAAACTGTTAGAACAATAACTTGGGCAACAGAAAGTAGAAAGGGGTAAGGCCAGTCTAAGGGAGACTATGACTAGAAAATCACCACAGATGTTATAAAAGTATTGGATATATATTTGAAATTCTGTGGAAATGTGGATAGAGCAGAGGAATGAGGATACCAAGAAAAGACACAAATGGACAGATTTATGGAAGACTTAAACATGTCAAGGTTAGACGAAGATGAGGCTCAGTAAGTGATAGCCAAGATAGGAGTTGATGATATAAAGATGGTAACATATAATCAATCAACAGTGAAATCTCCAGGAACAGATAGTATTCCTGTCAAAATTTGGAAGCTAGGAGGGAAAAGCGATAAAGATCTGAACTGTGAAAACAATATTTTAAAGGAAAAACAGTGCTAGCATCTTGGAAGAAAGCTGTGGTGGCTGTACTACACAAAGAGAGAAAAGACCCTTTAAATCCAACTTTATATAGACTAGTTTCAGTTCTGAACCATGATTATAAATTATTTGTTTATACTAGCTAAGAAAATGGCTGTGGTATTGCCAGAACTGAAATATGGATCAGTGTGTTTTTATGCAGGTAATACAAACATTTGACAACCTTAAAAAAAGGTGATTATTCAAAGAGAAGCAGAGGGCAAAAAGACCCAGTTGTTGGTGGTGGGTCTTGATGCAGAGAAGGCATTCAATAGAGAATGGCAGCGGCACCATTTGTGTTTCTTGATGGAATGATGGGGTTAAGAAGCATGAAGGGCCAGAGGCAAGAATCAAGGTGGAAGGATTCCTCTCTGACAACCAGAGTATGAAGAGAGAAAGCAAACAGGGGTATCCTCTCTTTCATTTGTTATTTGCCTTATACTAAAAGCCGTTGGCAAAGAAACAAAGAATTCACAAATTCAATGGGATAACTGGTATTGTACTCAAGAAAAACAGCCTCGTTTGTAGATTATATTGTTTTGGATTTGATAAATCCCAAAAAGGGTATTTCAGTGGTGTGAAACGTTTTTGAGACCATTTCAAGTTTTTTTTCAGGTTATAAAATAAATGGGGATAAAGCAAAGGTTCTATAGTATTAGTAAACTATGTTCCCACAGAGTAATTGGTTCCACAATACCACATTTATAGAAACATGATAAAATGAAGTGTTTAAATGTTTGGATTAAAAAGGAATCAATTACATCAGCTAAGGATATGTGGAAAGATGCTGAATAAAAGATAATACAAAAGTGAATAGTTGGAAGCTGTTGACAATGGATATGGATAATGAGCTACAAGCAATAAAAATGTTTAGTTCCTTTAGTATTGTATACAAGTCAGATATTTTTTCAATCAGAGGAGAAGCTGTGGACCATAATTAATAATGAATTGAAGGAATTTATTTGGGAGGGGAATAAGAACAGTAAAGTAGAAAAAAATTGTTTCTCCCCACAGAACAATGTTATTTATGATTACCAGAGTTGAAGGGATTCTTTAGAGCAATATAGATGAGGCTGATTTGCAAGCTACAAGCAGAAAACTACAAATCAAAATGGAAAGAAAAGATGTTAAAAGTGGATACCAAAATAAGAAGATAGTAGGAGTTTGGAGGAGAACAGTAGCAACCATGCAAAATATATGTACAAAGTAGCAGAAAATATATTGAGATGTATGCCAACACTGGAATGGAGAAAAGAGAGGTTACCATTTGGAATGACTGTAAGTATTAGCACAGAAAATAAGCAAGAGGGAGCTGGAATTTATTGGGGAAAATTTAGCAAGGAACCCAGGGTATTGGGAGCAAATAACTAGAGAGGGAAAATTCATAGAGTAGGATGAGGCAAGCAGAAGTTCAGACTGCAGATTGAAGACCGCCTTCACTACCAGGGATTGTTAACAGTATAGGCATACAGAAAGGGACAGGGGAGTGTAAAAATGAAAGGCAAACTCTGGTTGAGTTTATAGTTGAGTCTAGAACAGAAGCTGTGTTAAAAAAATATATAGTTGGTAGAGCATATAAAATAATGTATGATAACTATAAGAATCAATCAGAAGAGGTTAGAAAAGACTGGGAAATGAGTGTGTCAAGGCAATATTTGCTCCCAAGTATGCAAGGAAATCTAGAACGTGTAGAAATTTTATTTGAAAATGTACTTGGGTATTTTTATACCCCAAGTAGACTTCAGAGAATTTTCTATAGGTAGAGTCAGTTGCTGAAGGTGTGATGAGAAAGAGAGGGATGCCTGTGAAAATGTTTTTTGAGAATGTAACAAGCTGATAGATTTTAGATGTTCCTTAGTTTCTTAGTCAGAAATGTTGGGGGAGCATTTTTTTTAGTAAGGAAATGATTCTTTTCAGCTGGGATATAGAAACTGAATTGCCTAGACACAGTAAGATCCTACTAAGTTTTATGCTGCTGGATGCAAAAAAAAGCAATTAGTAGGAAATAAAAATCAAAAGCAAAATCAACTGCCACAGAATTGTTCAATATTGCAAAGAGATGGGATCTTAAGGAGAAGCAATATTTCAAGGCATGCTGGACTTGGGCATTCTATGTAATGTTGAATAATTGTTAACACAAAAAATGTGTATAATTTGTTCAAAAAAGGTTAAAAATTATTGTAGTATGTTTTCTGTTTTATAATTGAACGTGTACTCATGGCTGTGTGCAATGTGTAATATTAAAAAGATGTTTAAAACAAAAAAGGACCTCATATCAGTGTTTGGTGTTACTGGACTAAATAAGTGCATTCTGAAAGAACCTTTTTGCATGATCTTGCTGCATCTCATTCTTCTGTTTGCAGAAAGGAAGCTCATTGTGTTCTTTGGACATTTAGGGCACATTTTTATACAAAAAAATAAGGGAGTCCTGGAATCTCCTACACTTTTAAATAGGTGCCAGTCAGTACCAGTTTCAGATTCATTTGGTCTCACCTCTGCCAGCAGGGTGTTTGCTAAATGTATGGCAGTTTTGGCAGCTTTTATCAGGCTGCAGGGAAGAAATGTCTTTCTGTACCAAGACTGCAACTGTTGAGGGTCTACTGTTAGTCAGGAACCACTCTCTTCCTTGTCCAAGTCCTTTGGCATTACAGTGAGCACTGCATTGGCTTAACTGGTGTCTAGGCAGACCATAGCTTTCAGGAACTACTCTCTGTCCCTGCCCAAGTCCTTTGGCATTGCAGTGAGCACTGCAGTGGCTTAAGTGGTTTCTAGGCTAACCATAGCTTTCATCAGATTTGTCACTGGACACTATCTTGTCAAACCTTCTTTACTCCCTCTGCACAAGATCCTAGCTCTTCAGTAATCTGTACCACCAGATTCTGTGGAAACAAATGGTTTTGGCATCTCTTTATCTCAGAGTCCCTGGTTCGATGGTCCTGTCAATTTACATTGTACCCCAGGACCACTTTCACATGACAGTATTCCAGTAGTCATTGAGGGTTCAGTGAACCCAACTTCTAAATCTTCTACACTTCCTGACAAAAGCAAAACAAGGAACTGACATTGTCTCTCTTTGAGCAGCAGCTTCATACCCTGTTAAATACCTTTCATGGAAGACACTGTTCTTGGTGGCAGTCTCCTCTGCCAGGTATGTTTCAGAACTCCAAGCACTGATGTGCAGAGAACCTTTCTTGTTTTTTTTTTTTCATCAGACAGTGAAGCTCTGTTTGTACCAGTCCCTATGTTATGCCTGAAGAGGGTTACTAAAATTACTTTGAACTAGGCCAACCAGCTTCCATTTTTCCCCTAGATCACAGAATGCAGGAATGAGAACTGTACATTCCTTGGATATACACAGACAGCTGTTTTTTTTTCATATGGCAAAAATATTTAGCAAAACTGAATTTCGTCTGTTTTGCAAACAGGAAGGAAGGAAACTATGTACAATCAAACCTTCTTCAAGTGGCTGTGGAGTTGTATTGTTTTTTGTTACCAGCATCATGAGAAGCAGGTGCCAGACTACATTAGATTTCATTCTACTAGAGCTACATCTGCTACCACAGCCTTTCATAGGGGAGTGAATACCCACACAGTTTTGAAAGCCACGCTGATCTGTTGTCCACACCTTCTCAAAGCACTACAACCTAAGAGCAGCATCCTAGGCCAGAGAAGGATTTGATCTTTAACGAGCTAATTTTGCCCAAACCTGTTCTTTTTCTTTCTCTGTTTTGGATATCTTCTGAAACATGTCTGCTACAGTGTTTACTGTGATGAAAATAGTACAGTTGTGTTAGGAACTTACCATAGTTATAGATATTCAAGTAGCACCACTGTTAACAGTCTTTGTTCCCTCCCACCTGTCTCAATTTTCTCCTTCCTTTGTCAACCTTTCCTGAGGTTGGAGTGTCAGTCCTTTATTTTTCTTCTCCTCCCTTGTTACTTGTGAAACCATGTGGTTTCCCATGTTTTTGTGAGCTCTCTTTGGATTCTCCATATTGGGCACGTTGGGGTAGATCGGGCTGGTGCCAGTATGGGAGTAACCACCTGGTCCACTGTGCTCAAAGGCAAAGTAGCACCCTCCTTCGGTTTGCCCAAGGAAGAAAAACTTGAAAATTATATCAGCCAGTGCAGCTTTTATTTGACTGACATTGTGGTGCTGGAAGCAGGGCTTCGTCCAAAGCACTAGGGTGGGGAGGAGCTTTGAAAGACTGGCATACTGTGGGCTACTTGCATAACAGGATATCCCAAAAGTGAAGACTACAATACTGAAGCTACTTGAAATTCTACAGTTATGGCAAGCTTCTAAAACAGCTGTATTTTCCCTTACTTAAACAATGGCTTCTTTGTGCTTTAACAAGGACTCTAGTAATGGCCTTTGTTTGGGTCCTTGGTATCATAATATGAGATGGAGTTGAACATTGTTTTGTGTTATTCATTGTTGCCTGCAAGGATGATCCAAGAATCATAGTCTTTGAATTAGGTAGCTGTATGGACATTTTCCGGCCTCCTTGGCCTCTCATATGTATGTCCACAGATGAGGCTGCTTCACTGGACAGTGATGTGGCAGGGGCTGTGGATTTACTATGTATTCATAGACCTTTTATGAATGCCACATCTGTATGACTTGGGTCTGGAATGGTGGACCTTCCTCATCAATCTCTTTGCAGGTATCTCTTCTGAATTCAGACTTTCTCATTATCTATTGATGGATGTATCATTGCTAGGAGCCCACATGGGATCTGCCTTTGCACAGGTAAAATGGAGGCTTCATAAAAGGGGATGGTGCATAAACCAGCTTGAGCAGTGAGCAGTGTTACTTAGCCGACAAGCTCTGGGAGGGGAGTAGAGGCTGGAAACCTTCATGCCTCTTTTAGACAACCAGATAATATGTGATGCATGAGGATTCACAAAAACATGGAGTCAGTGATGCAGCTTCACAAGAGTCAATGCTGAATTAGAAGTGGGACCTCTTTGCCTCATGCAGCTGTTCACATCCTGGGAAAAATAAACATGCCGGACGATTCTCTTACTTGAGCTTCTTTTTTCCTTTTTTTTGTTAGAGCTAACAATAGATCAGGACTGACTGTTCAGGATCCATCAGGAGTATGGCATCCAGATACTGACTTGTCTTCCTCACTGAAAACATGATAGTCTCACTGTTCTGCTTGGCACTTGTTAATAGTGGATGCATTATTAGCAGTAAGATTCTTGTACACCTTTGAGCTTTTTGTCCGATTTCACAATTTTCTGAAAATCATTCAAAGAAGAAAGACCAAAGCTATTTGTTCACCTTTTGATGATTGAGAAAGCTGTAGTTTCCGGCCTTCAGATCCCTGACAGTACTGCAGCTTGTTTTGTGCAAACCAATAAAGTACCCCTTGGTTGTGATATTAGCCAACTCCACCTAAGGCACAGGTGGACTGTTAAATTTTCTCTTCCGCCTGACTTCTGACAGAAATCAGAAGTGACAGACGTAGCAACAAATCTTTCTATCATCAGATGTATTGTGTTAGAGATTTTCACGTGGCCCGAGAAGTATTGTATTCAACTACTCTTAATTTGCTGCATATCTAGGCCTATGTCAGGATCCATTTGACTTGGGTTTTTGTTACTTTGCTGTCCATGTACATGATTTGGGCATATCTGTACATCATAACCTTATGCAGTGTACCAATAAGTCCCAGCACTGAATGTTTAAGGAGTTCCCTAGAGTTTCATGTCTTTTCCAGACTTGAAGAACCAGTCTTGTGATTTGAACTTCTTGACTGATGAGTTTTCTATCTGCCATTTGAACACTCTGGATGTATGGAGGTTTGTGCCTGGGGAAAGTTTTCATGTTGGTTTCATTTCTGGCTTTAAGATTTCTGAGCTGCTGGCCCTTAATTGAAAGGACCCTTTCTGGTCTTTGACAAGGAGCAGAAAACACAAACTCCCTTAGCACTAACCCACTTTTTCTCATAAAAGTGATTTAACAGCTGTCTGTAAATTAGTCCATTCATCTACCTATTTTTTTTCTGGGGCAGAACCCAGGGGAGAAGAATCATCATACTCGTGATGTATACCAGCAGAAGAAAGTGCATTAGGTCTGACGACATGCTACTAATTTCCATCTTTTCATTAGATAGAGAGCTTTCAAGTGGATAAGCAAACCTTTTCCTAGTGGGTTGCTCAGTAATTTGTTGTTTACCACTATGTGGCCACCTGTCCTTTGGAAAATGATGCTGTCAGCAACCATTGTACCATGGGTGTAGCTACTTTAAGTGCATGTTTCAGGAAATTGTCAGTTGTGGACATTTATTCCTTGGACAATTAGTTCACATTTTCACCATTAGCCCATGAGTTGAGGAATGAGGACTCTTCGCTTTTCTCTGCTATTGGGCTCTCCCTTCTTGGCCCTTGGCCTTTGACATCCCTCTGACCCTACTCTGTCATGGTAATTGCTTTACAGCAGTCACCCTCTGTAGACTGTTTTCTGATTTAGATCCAGCATATGTGTTCCTACTGTAGCATTTGACCTACGAAAAATCCCAAATCACTGGATGTTTATTATCTTGTTACAATCACCTTGTGTCTGGACTGTGTACAGCTTGTAGGAATTTATTTTTCTGTAAGTCAAGCATAAATTCATAATGCCTTTTTTATTTATTTATTTATGTCTTTAAGGTTGTGAGTACAGTGGCTGATCCCTCCTTCCTAACATGATATGATGTTTATTAACAGAAAGTATACATGTCAGCCATAGATTGCTCACTTGCTTCATTTTTTCATTAAAACCTGATCCGTTCAAACCATGTCATCATAAACATGATCACAAAAGATCTGATTTTTCTTTTGTTTATGCACATTTGGGAACAAATTCTCTCCTCCATACCCATTCAGGGAGATTTACCTCTACAGCCTTCTAAATGCTACTACTAATGCTGAGATCACGCAGCCATGCTATAAGTTGTAAAATCTCATGGGAATTGTGTATTCATCCAGGTGTTTTTGATGGGGGTCTATATCAATGTTAAGTTGTCAATCTCGCCTTCATTCTTGCTGGATGGGTTCGGAGCCGATCCTCGGCTCCGACTCGGCACTTGCTTAGCTTGAGAACTCCTTTTACCAGCTCGAGGCAACCCTATATCCCATGATGCAAGGCGGGACTACCTCAGATCTCGTTTGCCGCTTTGCGAAGAGGTCTCCTTTTTTGCCAGCTGAGGTAAGTTTGAGTTTTTCAAACAGCTTAGTCAGGGTTTATCTCCCCCTTTTCCTTTTTTATAGTGTGTAGTATTCATACAATCCACCCTATTCCCCATATAGTTAAAAACTTTTACTTTTTATAAAAAGTTTAAAAATTTTCAGTTAGGCCTAGGCCTCCCTTATTAATCCCTATCTGTGTGTCTGTGTTTGTGGGATTAATTGTGTGACTGTTTTGGGGTGTGTGTGAGTATTTTTGTTACTCTTTTTCTTGGACAATGTCTAAGGAGGTAAAGGTCTCAGGCTTCAAGAAGTGTGACTCGTGCTGTCAGAAAATGTCTCTGACAGACGGTCACACTTCTTGTGTTTACTGCCTGGGGCCTTTACATCTGCAGGACTCCTGTGCTTTGTGTCACTCTTTTAGCCAGCAAGTCCTGCAGGAAAGGAGGAATAAATTAATCCTCCGTGGCTTACTAAAGCCGGAAGGTTCACCCACTAAACCTGGGTCCAGTAAGCCTTCCAAGCCATCTAAGGGTCAGGCTACAGCTTCCAAGCCTTACCCTGTGGCTCCGACTCCTTCGGAGTCGAGATCGGCTCCGGCCGGAGCCGATCTTTCTTCTTCTCAGGTATGGTCGGTTCCGATCGGTTCCGACACCCAATCTGCTATTGCCTTGTCGGCTCCGGCTGGAGCCGACATATTATCCAGTATCGGGCCGAAGCTCGGCTCCATCTGGAACCCAGAGGACGTCGGCTCCGATGACTTCATCCAAGAAGAGATCTCGGTCCCCTTCTTTGGAATCTATCCACTCGGCTCCGGGGTCTCCTCTTTTGTCGGAGCAGAGTCATCGGAGCCGATCTTCGAGATCTTCCAGGCTGTCTGACCACGATTTAGAGAGGGTGGTAAGCAGGCTGTTGAAGTCGCAGGCACTGGCCCAAATGCTCCATAGCCTGTCTCAGCAGACTTCGGCTATTGCTTCACCCCTTGAACTTCCTCCTCCGACTCCCCACCAGTGTACGGAGCCGGAGCTTCTCGGGACAGCGACTGTGTTGGCGCCGGAGCCGATACATCCTTTTTCGGCTCCGTCGTCTTCAGCTTCGATCTCCTCCTTGAGACCTTCCTTGGAGGGATCCGGTTGTCGAGTTTCCCTTGTCGGCTCCGAGGAGGCTAGTGGCATCGGACCCTTGTCCGACTCCGCTCTCCCTCTCGGGGCTTCGGCTTTGGTAAGCTCGGCACCGACATCGGCCTCGGAGCCTTCCCTCTCAGTGAGGCCGGGAATTCCTATTTCCTCGGAACGGGAATATTCCGGCCTCCCGGGGAGGGGAGCCTTTGAGGTGATGAGGAGTGTCCTGGCACCTGAGCCAGGTCAACGGTCCATCCCTCTAGCTCCTCCCTCTTCGGTGCCTGTAGACGCCTCTTGCCAGCCTCTTGCTCTCAGGCCCAGGGATCCATCGCCCCAGGTTTCCCCATTGGGAATATCTTCCTCTTCCGAGGTTTCTCCTGACCCTGCAGGGGAACCCCCTCGGAAGAGGACGTGTAAGAGGAAACACACAGACTCCCCTGAGTCTACTACATCTGATACAGACTTAGATGAGTCAGAGGGTTCCCCACGATCCCCCTCTGAGGATGTCTCCTTTTCAGACATCCTTGAGCTCCTCAAACAGAGGGGGAATTGGCCCTCCATTGACCCCTCCGAGGATGAGTCGGTATACCTGGAAGCTTTTGGATCCCGACCCTCCACCTCCTGGGTGTCTCCGCCTTTCGACCCACTTATGCAGGTAGTGGCTCGGAAGGCATGGGCAGCTCCAGATTCTGTGGAACCTGTCCCCAGGAGACCATCCAAATTTATTACGGCCCCTACAGACAAGCAGTTTCTTTCCAAGGGCGTCTCTGTGGATGCTATGGTGGTGGCGGCCACCAAGAAGGAACTTCGGATCCTTCAGTACCTGTCCATCCTCCTAACAAAGATTCTAGGACCATGGACAGGTATGGAAAGCGGATGTTTTCTTCAGCGACCTTTGCTATGCTCGCTGAACTACCTTTGTCACTTCACCAGGCTTCAAAGAGATATTCTCAAGGAACTAGGTGAAGTGGTCCAGGATCCTTCTGCTGCTGGGGCTCAAGAAAAGATTGCCTCACAGCTAGCAATCCTGAATTCCTTATCCAACTCCTCCATGTGGCTCATATCCTATGCAGCCGATGGAGCGAGCAGGGCCGCAGGCACAGGAGTGGCTCTTAGACGCCAAGCCTGGATGCGGCTTTGTAATTTTGCGGACCCCTTTAAGGCGTCCTTCACCAATACCCCCTTTGACGGTTCGGCTTTGTTCGGACCTCAGGTGAAGGAAACCTTGACCAGGTGTGAGCAGGACGGCAAAACTCTTTCTGCCGTTGGAGTCCATTTTCCACCCCTTCTAGACCCTATCCCAAGGGTCAGAAGGGAGGAAGATGTGGTTCCATAAAGCCCAAGGAGCTGCGCCGGACACACGTGGTCAGTTTACCCCCAGAGGCAGAGGGGGTAACAATAATAGACGCCGCCCTAGGGGCAGAGGGGGTCCTCAGAACCAGGGCAACAGGGAGTCTCTTCCTGAGAAGCCCTTTCAGCACCCTGAGGTGTTGCCCGACTGTCTACCCTTGGAGGCAGTCGGGGAAGGATTTCGCTGTACCCAGTAGCCTGGCGTCCCTTTCACAAGATTTGTGGGTACAGTCAATCATATCCGAGGGTTACAAAATCCCCTTCGAAAGGTATCCCGTACCTCATCAATCCCTTCCAGACATCTCACCTGGTCAAAGGGATTTGGCAGAACAGGAGGTTTAAAAGCTCCTAGAAAAAGAGCCGTCCAGACTGTTCCGGCAGACCAAGTAGGATCCGGCGTCTACTCAAGATTCTTTTTGGTCCCCAAAAGGACAGGAGATTGGAGACCAATATTAGACCTGAGCAGTCTAAACAGATTTGTCAAGAAGGGAAGATTCCGGATGGTCACGCTTCAGTCCTTTCTGCCCTTTCTGGGCAAGGACAACTGGATGTGCTCTATAGACCTTCAGGACGCGTACTATCACATAAAGATTCACAGGCGCCCAGAAGGTTTCTCCGCTTCGGCTAGGGACCAGTCATTATCAATTCAGAGCCCTGCCCTTTGGCCTCACTTCAGCCCCCAGAGTGTTTACCAAATGCATGGCAGTGGTCACAGCTCATCTGAGACGTCAAGGATTCCAGGTGTTTCCTTATTTAGACGACTGGCTCCTCTCCGCCACCACCAGGTGTCAGCTTCTTCAGACCAGAGACTACACTCTGCAACTATGCAAGAGTTTGGGAATTTCAGTGAATTTCGAAAAATCTTCTCTGCAGCCTTGCCAATCTATCACCTTTATAGGCGCAGAATTAAACACCGTCAAAATGTTAGCCAGACTAACAGATCAGAGAATTCTGGACATCCAAAAATACGTTCGGATTTTATTGCAGAGCAGCAAAGTCAAAGCCAGATTGATACTAAAGGTTCTAGGTCTTATGGCTGCGGCCATTGTTCTTCTACCACTGGCTCGCTTCCACATGCGTCTTCTGCAGGGGATGTTATTCACTCAGTGGTCGTTACACAGTCTTCCGATGAGTCACGAAGTTTTAGTCACACAATTGTGCAGGACTCATCTGAACTGGTGGATATCTTCCCCTCTTCTTCATCAGGGCCGACCATTTGTCCCCCCTCCTCCGGTTGCCACAGTTACTACGGATGCCTCTCTGATCGGGTGGGGGGGGCATTATCAGGGCAGGATGGTCCACGGGACGTGGCAACCCATAGAATACCATCTGCACATAAATGTCCTGGAGATGAGAGCGGTGCTTTTAACGTTGCAAGCCCTCAACGACTTTCTTCCCGCGGGGACTATTGCAGTGCAAACGGACAACATGTCCATGGTCTGGTACATCAACAAGCAGGGCAGGACCAGGTCCTATCCGTTGTGTCGAGAAGCTCTCAGACTTTGGCAATGGGCAGTCTCCTCTCATCGGTTTCTGATAGCAACGCACATCCCCGGCAGGTCCAACCTCTTGGCGGACAGGCTGAGCAGATCCATTCTCATGCCTCACGAGTGGTCTCTCAATCAATCTATAGTGGACCAGATTTTTCTGAAGTGGGGCACACCTTGTTGCGATCTTTTTGCCACACCACAAAACAACAAGTGCCCCGACTTTTTCACCCTCTTTCCCTTACCAGGCCAACCCCTGAGAGACTCTCTAACCCAGGATTGGCCCCGGGGACTTCTGTACGCTTTTCCTCCTTTTCCCTTGATTCCACAAGTCATTCAGAAAGCCACCGTTTTGAGGGCCAAGTTGATTCTCATTGCCCCTTACTGGCCTCGACAAATTTGGTTTCCATCTCTGCATCGTCACCTCCTGGTGCAGCCCTGGCATCTGGACCCAGTTCCGGATCTTTTGATCCACCAGTTGGGTCAACAGCACCGGGACATTCATTCTCTCAACCTCACTGCTTGGTTGCTCCACTTCCTTCCCTATCCAGGCTTCCTATGATCTCTGATCCGGTCAGAGATATCTTAGTGGCTTCTTTGAAGTCGTCCACCAGAACCGTTTATGCTAGCAAGTGGCGACGTTTTTCCATTTGGGCAAATTCCAGAAATATTGATCCCTTTACGGCTCCTGTGCATTCTGTTTTAGATTTCCTGGCTGAAGTTTTTCAGTCAGGATCTTCTTCATCTACAGTAAAAGTTCAACTGGCTGCTATTTCCAAGTATCACGTTGGCTTGCAAGATCATAACATTATGTCACATAGACTATGCAAGGCCTTTCTGAGAGGAGTGTTTCTCCTGAAGCCGCCAATAAAACATCCTCCTCCACAATGGGATCTGAATTTAATGTTAGCATCCTTAATGTTACCACCCTTCGAACTGTCTGCTTCATGTTCATTGAAATTATTGACCTGGAAAACTATATTTTTACTGGCTGTCACTTCAGCAAGAAGGGTTTCCGAGATTCAAGCTCTCTGCATCCGTTCCCCTTACTTGGTCTTTCACAAGGACAGGGTATCCTTGAGAACAAATCCGTCCTTTCTTCCCAAAGTTGTTTCTCAAACTAATATTAATCAATCTATCGATTTACCAGTCTTTTTCCCTAATTATTCTGACAAAGCAGAGCAAAAACTTCATTTTTTGAATGTCCATCGTCAGTTCAGGTACTATTTGCATAGAAGTAAACAATTCAGGAAATCAGACCAATTATTTGTCTCCTATGCAGAAAACAGGAAAGGTCTTCCGGTGTCAAAAGTGACCTTATCCAGATGGTTGTCTTCCACCATTTCTTACGTGTATTCAGAGGCAAGGCAAGCAACTACTACCTTAAACCCGCAGCACACAGGAGGCAGGGTCTATCCACTTCTGCAGCTTTTCAGGATAGACTACCCATTGATACCATTTGTGCAGCAGCTACTTGGGCCACTCCTCATACCTTTGTCTCTCATTACAAATTGGATTTGGCCTCTAGGGACAGGGCCAGTTTTGGTTCCACAGTTCTCAAGAGTCTGTTCCATTGAGCCACCCTGGATACAGGTGCTAGGGACGTGGTCCCATCCAGCAAGAATGAAGGCGAGATTGACAACTTAACATTTAGAAGTTATGTACCTACCATAACGTTCCATGTTAGTTGTCTTCTCGCCTTCTTTCTTAAGGCCCCTCCCTCCTTCCCCCTGGCCTGGACAGATCTTGAAGAGTTTCCTCTTCTCAGGTTGTTTCCTCCTGAGCCTTCATTAGAGGAGTCCTTTATTATGAACTTGGTTTTCCTAGTTATATTAGGTTAGTCCTTAGCAGGGTATGTTAGCTACCAAACGAGATCTGAGGTAGTCCCGCCTTGCATCATGGGATATAGGGTTGCCTCGAGCTGGTAAAAGGAGTTCTCAAGCTAAGCAAGTGCGAGTGCCGAGGATCGGCTCCGAACCCATCCAGCAAGAAAGAAGGCGAGAGAAGACAACTAACATGGAACGTTATGGTAGGTACATAACTTCTAATTTCATCAAATGGGTATTCGGCGAATACCCATTCGTCGAACAACTATTTTATCAAAGCCGCTCTTCGTTGAACAGTGGATTTTAACTAGGGCAAACCAGGAGTTGCCCACCATCTGGAATTTGCCCCTTTTCCCCACTGTAGTGCAATCTCAGAGTTGGTATCTTTAGTTAGGGAGGTGTGGGTGACAGCCCCCCACATTGGCAAGTTTTAATTTTTTTTTTTAGTTGCTTGGTTGGTCAACCTCTTGTATGCCCTAGGTAAAATATGCCATTCGGTGAAGAGCGGCTTCAATCAATAGTTGTTCAAATGGGTATTTGCTGAATACTCATTCAACAAAATGTTATAGACCCTTTTTGATGACCTAGATTTTGCAGGAAATCAGACTAATTGAACAAATGAATGTAGTCCATGCCCCTAGTGTGAGAACTGGAGAAATGCAGAATTCTTCTGATGCAAATTATATGGGAATAGTTCTCAGGAGTTACCCATCGCAGTGATTATTTTCACAGATTAGCCACAAACCATACAGTGTCACTGTACAACCTCTGTTCACAACAATAAACCTATATGTTGTACTCAACCTTCCCCAACTTTCCTTTCACTCAGTTTATCTACTCCATCTGTTTCAACCTCTAACACATCCTGTACATGATCCAGCCACAGTCTGTGCTGGCACCTGTACCTATTTCCCTGGTATTGTTTCTCAAACATGTATTTTTACCTTGCTCCTGCAGCACACTGTTTTATAACTATCACTTCTATCAACATATTACTTAAGATTTTTTAAAAGCTTGCTCTTGCAGATTACTTTCCTTCCCCTTTCTTTATTTTGAACCATTATACTTTTGTATGATTTTTTTCATGACATACACATTTCTTTCTGTTGACATATACTGTTAGTTTGTGTTTTACTATGCGTTCTATTTGCATTTATTCTCTTAAAATGCTTTAAATCATTTTCATTTCATTTTTTTTCTCATCTGCATTTTGTATCTTTTGTACATGCATCTGTACTTGGGGCTTTTCTCCCCGGAATTCTGCTAAAAGGGGGGAACTTATACCCAGATGAACAAGCCCATTAAACAAATGCTAAAAAAATAGGCAAATAAATTAAAAAAAAATAGTGAGAGCATACCTCTTACATTTCTTCTTTAGACATTGATGTTTCTTCCTAGTCCCTTACTTAAGTCTGCCTTTAAACTTTGCTTAATCCTAACCCCCAACTTGTTAAATTTCTTTGTCCCTCTTCATTCATCTTATTTGTGCCTTAAGCAATTTTCTCAACCTGTTGAAATCTCCATTCTGTAGTCCCATACCTTGAGCCTGTTATTTTTGCCTTTGTCTTCCAGTTTTGGTTTAGGATGCTCTTGATTCAAAGGCTCTTAACTTATCCATTCTTATTAAGTATGACATCTAGAATGCTGTATTTTCTCATATCATTCTGCACTTGTTGGGTGAATTCTCCCTAATGTAGTTGAAAATACTTAAAGGAGTTTACTTTTTCTGCTCAAATTTAGAAGCAGAAATGCACAGTTCTGCTTTCCACATACTTCAATTCCCTGTAGGCACAACTTTTTTTTCCTCCAACCTTTTTTATCTTTTCACTATTTCAGTCTGGTGAGTGATGTACTGCATCCATCCATAAGTTTTTCCCACTTTCTGTTCTTGCTACCAGTAACATATGTTTGTCCCTAATGTTCGTTTCCTACCTCTTCTTCCACGTTGCCAGTTATCTTACAGGCAGTTGTACTCCTTTTGCCACTCCTATTTGGCATTTACTTCTAGGAGGCCATTCATAATATTATGGGTCTGTGGCTTACCCAGTTTGCAGGTGGCTGCAAACTTGATACTGTTATAAGCTTCCCAGAGTGCACCAGGATCCAAAAAGAGGGCTTGATCCAAACAAATTCAGTGTCAAAATCATGTAATAAAGCTAAATGCCAAGAAGTGTATAATAGTATCCTTTGGCAAAAATGACTCCCCTTGTAATTATCACATTGACAATATCCCCCTGAAAATTGATCCTGTAGGTGGAGATCTGGGAACATATGTCGACAATGAACTGCCCTTCGATCACCACGCATCTGCTATTGTATGGAAATCCTTTTTCATTACATAGGTTATATCTAAGGTATGATGTCCAGATCAAGGCTCATAATTGTTCCCGTATACTTGGCACTCATTAGGGCAATCATTGAATATAATGTCTCTTTTAGTATGTACCTGAAAGACCACAATGGTTTCTTTCTTAAAAAAAATCAAGGAACTGTCATATAAATTGTGTAGACCATGTCAAAGCCTTGTCTCTTCTCAGAATCATACATGCTTGTGAGAGGTGACCTGTGACTTGCTTATAGAGACTTGCTTATAGAACCTTAACTTACCCTGTTTTTTCAACCTTATTACATGTTCGCAAATCCAATGGTGTCATAAACACTTGCTAAAGGGACCTAAATCATTTTTACAAAATTAATAGAACATGCTGAAGGCATGTGTCACAGAGATTACCATTCATGTGTAAGTCTTCCACTCTATATAATGGGTAGTACTTCTTACTCTATTCAAACGTAATTTGGACGAAGGTAAAGGTAACCACAGATTAACACCAGTTTAGCACCTTGGCCATTACGGATTGGGTAAACATGTAATTACGCCAAAATATACTTGTTTTGCCCATCTTTTGATATTAATATTATGTAAAGACCAATAATTACCATGGCAATCCAAGGCTGGGCATCTTAAGATCCTCACAGACCAACAACGTAAGTATCTATGAACCTATAATTCATCGCCTTACATGCTCTAACACTTCTCCTTTTACACTGTTCCTTTTGTCCTACCTGAAAATCTGATTTTGTGGAACTCAGCCTGCCACAGTTCACAGCATATGCATCAATCTCATTATCATTTGCCTTGATTTTGGCCACTGTCCTTATGTCTGTAGATTCATCAGTTATCATTTCAACCCCCTCTATTTTCCAGCCCAAGCTTCTGGCATTAATCATTGTGGTCCTCAGCACATATTGCTTTCTATCCTCCCATTGTCCACATTCTTTTCTCTTTGTATTCATTTTCCTTCTTGCAGTGTGTGCTCTCCTTACTGTGCGTTTGTCCATTCTATGGCTTGCCTTTTTGTCCCTGCTTGTGTGTCTGATTCTTTCTTCAGCTTTGTTTGTCGTTATATGTACATTTCTCAATTTAAAGGTGCACTTGGTATTCTGTACCTTGTATATCTAAATTTCAGGGAGGCTGCCCTACCAGGGACAAGATGGAGTCCTTCCCTGGCATATACAGTTTTCCTGTACCATGCCACCCCCATTCACCCAATAAGCTAAACCCTTCCTCCCTTATCCACTCCATTTGACAGGAGTTTGCAATCCCTGATCATTTTATTTCATTTCTGGTCACACTGGCATTATTAGATACTTCTGAAGAGATTACCTAGACTCTTGAAATTTCATAGCTGACTGCCTGACCAATTTATGGGCCTCATTCTCAGGTTCACAGTCATGTAATTGTTGCCCAGACATGTTTCTACATGCAAGTACTTCTATGTGAATCTGTCTGACTGCAAACCTGCCCTTTTCAGTTGAAAGACCAGTACAGTTCTCAACATCATGCAACCAGCTAGTTGTGTACATCTTGTTATCTTGATAATATGATGGTGACTCTAATTACTAGGACTACTCACTGTGACTCCTGACCCTCCCACCACCTGGCATAATTTTGTTGCTGCAGATGTACCTTTGGCTCATGTACTAGCCCTTAGTTTTCTGATTACTAGATTACTTCCTTTGTGTGTAGCACTGTTAACAAACATGCTCAGACAGCCTGCTGCTGCTAAACAACTTGCCTCCTTGTTCCATTAGTTTTTCTGAACTGCTTTCCACTGTCTATTCCATCTTTGATTCTTCATTTGTTATGGACCTGTCATTGCCAAGGAACATTACTTTACCACTACCGTGGGGAAAGGGCAAATTTCATTTTCACCACCATACTGATTAATATGTACTACGTGCCATTTTGTTTATGTTGGCCAGCTATGATCAGTTGATGATATGATTTACAATCATATGGCCTTTTGATGAAATGAACTTTCATTGCTATGTGTACATTGAATGGCAGTTCGATCCGTAAACATAGACCCAACTTTTCCACACTACTTGTGCAGGCTGGCCATGACCTGCCTTAGAGAGAGCTGTGCTAGGCAAACAAAAGCAGGTTATAAACCCATTTAATCCCTGGTGCCAAGACTGTTAGTCTATTTCAGTTACCTGTTTGAAGCTAATCTAGCTTACTCTTCACTCATTGTGTCTTCATTATCAGCCTGCTTTTCTACATTCAATCAGGCAACTAAACCTTCAGTTAGATGTTTCCGTTAAGAATTTTTGCAGTTAAGACTTTCTAGAAGTCTTAATACCTCACCTCCGGTGTTGAAGTTTATGCTAGAAAAGGTGACCTTGCCTGGGTCTATATTACAAGCTCAAAAGCTTAAAAGAGTGAATGCTCTTTTATTGAACTTTAAACATCGAAACCACTAAATAACGAAAACACATAACAGTGATTTTTTCCCCAGGGAAAAAAAATCGCTGCTCCACCAAAAAAAAAATCCACTGCAAACACAAAATATTATTATGTATACCAACTCCGAGATCGCACCACAGTGGGGGAAATGGAAAAGTCTGGAAAACGGCCCAGTGATTTTTTCCCTGGGAAAACCATCGCTGTTCCGTGTTTTTGGTATTTAGTGGTTTCAATATTTACAACTCAATAAAACAGCGTTCACTCTTTTAAGCTTTCGAGCTTATGATATAGATCCCTTTGCCTTCCTGTGTATCAGTGGAATAAATGAACTTGAAATGTTTTTTGTGAAAGTCTGTATTCTTAGTTATGGTTACCTCAAGAATGGAACTCTCTGAACTACAATTGGAAATATGTAAAACAACATATGCAGAATTCCATTATGAGATGAGCAAATCATTTTGTACCATGGGTGGCATCTGCAATTTCCTTGAGCCATTAAGTTCAACTGTCATTGTTCTACCCCGTCTCCTAGAATGGTGGAGAACTTTATTGCACACTGTGGATGTTTACAGGCAACAAAGATGCTGAACCAGAAAGACTAATTATTTTAGAAATATCTCATCAACTTTTATTTTTTTCTTGCCTATTACTCAGCAAACATTATTAACTGGTTGGCTGTTTGTTTTTATTTTAAAGTCAGTGCAATCCAAGACCTTTTTGCACTCTCTGCACAACATCTGCAGCTTATGCCTGCAGCATATTTTAGAAATGTTTTGTCAAGTTGTATTAAAGATGGGAATTTAGATTATTATTATTATTTTTGGGTAATAGCAAAAGTAGAGTTTAGTACTTGAAAAATTCTTTTGACTGTGCTGGGAAGTATTTTTATTTTATTAGGTTTTAGGGAGAAAAAAAGGTTACTCCTAATAAAGAACTAGTTAAATGCAAAATATGATTGTCTGGTAACCAGTATAGATATAAAGCAGGTAGGCATCTCATCTACTTTTTGTGGATGATTTAAAATTATATAGTTTATCAGATAAGGATCTGAAAGCATAATTGCAGAGCTGCAGCTGGGACTGTTTTCCATTCTGGCACCCTGCCTTCCCAACTTTTTGTTTGGAGAGAGAAAGAGACAGAGAGAGAAAAGGTCCTTTCAGCTTCCCATTAGGTTGGTACTCCAAGTCATATTTCCCTGCCTCTCCCTGTCCTTTCATCTCTTCATTGGAAGGGCAAAAAAAAAAAAAAAAAAAGGTCTCTCTTTTAGCCTGGCACTCCAAACCAAGTGTAGTAAGCCGATTGCTATATTTTTAGCAGCTGACTTGCTGCAGCTTACCACACACAAATAGCTGATGCACTGAACTGCCTTTCTTTACTGACATTCCAAAATGCAGGTACAGAAAGAAGAATGCAGAAGCTGCACTTCATATTCATGCCCCCTGACACCTTGTGTTTAGGCAGGCTGCCCCTTTTGCTCCACCCTTGCTCACACCTCTCAACCTGGAAACATCAAAAATCTGTACAAAGGCCCATGAAAAAATAGGTACAAATCTGTATGATGATTAACATAAAATTTACATACATAATTATGTAAACCCGACCCACTCCAGATGGAATTGTGGGATACTAACGTTCAAATGGAAACTGAAGAATAGCCAACCAAAATGTGCCCCCCCCCCCAGACACTGTAGTAAATGGTAACCATTTTGTTTAAATGTGTAGCAATGATGTTCACTAGGAAGGGAGAAGATGATGAACCTTAGAATTTTGTTTTTGGTGACTTGCAGTATGTGGGTTTTGTGGTAAAAGCAGGGCATTCACTGGTAGGCAGTATTTTAATCTTAACAAAATAATGTTATAGTTTACTAAGTCATTCTCCATGGCCTACTGATCAGTGGTGTAGCTAGAGTTTGTGCCACCCGGGGCTGTCTTTGAGTTTGTTGCCCTTCCCCCTAACAAAATCATGGTTGAATGGGCCCCCCCATACACAGCCCTCCTCCCTGCAGCCATTCCAATGTCCTATTACTTGGCTATTTCACCTTATTCACTATAAGCACTATAATGTGCATACTGATTTACTTCTACAGTGATTATTTGGATTTCATTTAAAATTTGTATTTATTTTTATTTTAGATTTTATAGCACAAACACTAATAGACATCTGCTAAACAAAGTAATACAGTCTCACAATGAAAATAGACTTAGCATTAAAACGTCTCTGCCCTTGAAACTCACAGTCATTAAAACACACATTTAAAGAAAATGCATCTGGCCAGTGGCGGATAAAGATTACCTTTGGGCTGTTTTCAAATCATAGGCCCCTTGCACACAAAACATACATGTGTTCTTTGATACACCTTCCTGAGTGTATTAAATTATATTCCTTGTATAATTCAGCACACTTGTTAGAGCGAGTTTTAAAGTTATTGTTTTGGACATTTTTCCAGTAAGTAATGAAACCAAATGCATGAACCAATAATGACAAAACTGCCCAGTTCAGAACATTTCCATCATAAAAGTCTACTACAATGTCTACAACCCACCAGTATCAGTAAGTATGCACAATCTCTGCAGAAGTAAAAGTTATCTAAATAATTCCACATTAAAGAGATCTGTAACTAATGAAGAGGTTGCTGCTAGCAAACAACTTTATATTTCATTGTTTCATCTACAAATAAAATACCTGTTGCTCTTGAGGAATAAATTGCCTGTGTTACATTAAAAGAATGATAAGTTAGTAATATTGCAATAGGAAATGGATGGCAAACTGATAACAGGTTCATAGTTACTAAGTTTCTCCGCCAAAAAGGACATTCTCGGGACTGCAGCATCCACCCCGTTTAAAAGTACAATACAGGACAGTGTCAGCAATCCATGTACATACTGTGGGAGTAGAACCCACAGCCTTCTGCATCAAAAGCAAGTATTTTACCTGTTGTGTTACTAACAACAAATACAAACAGATTTGCCACAAGCAGCACTAAGCGTCTCTCTCCCTTATGAACTATGCAGCACAATAAATCTGGAAAAAGCCAAAATTTGTTGGGGGGGAGCATAGGCCCAAAACCAGGGACACATTTTAAACATTGCTTGTATAATCTTAGAAAAGTTGCTAGAATAAAATGTTTTGTGTTACTATGCATTTCCTGAAAGCTAGGAAGACTGAAACTTAAAAAACATTGGAGAGTTGAGAACTGGTGGTGGTATGGGTAGAGAAACTCTTGCTCTGTGTACCTGAAGTACAGGGTTTGAGTCTGAGTAACTCTAACCACCAGTTATACATAACTGGTGTATTTCTCACACACACACACACACACACACACACACACACACACACACACACACACACACACTTTTATAAGTAAGCAATAAGCACAAATGCAAATGCTAGAACTAAATGCTGTTCAGGTTACCAGAACCAATCTTCCAAGAACAAAGTACAAATCTGAAGACTTCTGCTGAAAATTAAGAAATCAATGGATGCAGACTTTTGCCGAAAAGCAATAGAGCAGACTGCCAAGCACTACGTACAAATGCGTTCAGCTTAAAAGATGCCATTCAGCTTAACTACATTGCAAATGTACAGAATTAAGCTTAAGCACAGCCATTCAGCTTAACGGAAATAAAAGCGCAAATGCAAATGCCGTAACCCCGTAACTGCACTTCAAATGCAGACTGCCCACCCAACTACACTTCAAATGCAGACTGCACACCCAGCTGAGCACAGAACTAAGGTTAGGTTAACAGAACCAGATCTGCCGAGCACAGAACTAATCATGTTTACCTGGAGGACGAATGCTGTATACTCTGCAGTAGAGGAAGAATGCTGCGGACTCTGCAGTAAGTTAAATTTTGGCTCGGCATTCTGACAGGCTGTCAAAGCTGCCGTCATCATGCACACCCTGCACATGATGACGTCTGGGATCAGATTCATCAAAAAAACAAAAAAAACCGGGAAATTCAGAAATTAAAGGGGACGCTCGGGAATTCGTGGCACAGCAATATTTTGTCCTCAAAACCAGTATTTACAGAGGAGGTATGCCTTGCTATGATTCTGCACAACTGCAAATGGTTAAAACTTTCTCAAGTGATAAAATAATGACATTTTGTCATGGTAAATGTGCAAAAGCAACATTTATAAAAGAAGAGTTGCAGCACTAAGAAAGTAGCAACTTGGGACAGGAATGTGATATAAAGGAACTGCAGCAGGAGGGAATGTATAAATATTTAGGAGTATTTGCAGGGTCAGCAGTAAAACAAATGAGAGCAAAACATTGTAAGGAATACTTCAGAAGACTAAAGCTAATATTAAAAAAAAGTCTTGACATCTAGGAATAAATTCCAGATTGTAAATCAGTTTGTTCTTCCTGTTCTTATTTACAGCTTTGGTGTGACTGGCCTTCAAAAAAGTATTGAATCGTTTAGACAAAAAAAAAAAAAAAAAAAAAAACAAGAAAAATGCTTCATGATTATCAAAAGATATATAGCAAACAGTGCATACCAATATTATATATCCCTCACTCTAAAGGAGGTATGGGCCTCCTAAAACTAGCCCACATGTATACATCTGCATTCATGGGACTACATACATACATACATACATATTTGCTGGTATTACCATATCTAACCATAGTTGAGTCCTAAAGTACAAAGAGAAGTAAAAGATGACACCTTGGTTAGTGTAGCATTTCAGAATAAAGTGGGGTTAGGTAGCAAACTAGAAGTAGGCAAGGATAAGACCGTAACTAAAAGTGACAAAAAACAAAAAGAATATAAGGAATGGACCAGAAGAGAGGGAAAGAAAAGTGGAAAGTCCAAAAATATACTGGCAAGTGTAAGGATCTTTTGGAACAGCCTCATGTAAACAAAGATTTGATGCAGGAATGTTTCAGGAGAGGTGAATTGAAACCAAAAGATGCAGTGCTAATAATGGTGGCCCAAGATAGTTCACTACATACATGTTCGTTTACCAAGTCCATTGAAATATTGTGAGAAACAGAGACATGCAGTTTCTGTAAAAAAGAACGAGAAACAGGTGTATATGTCTTTGCTGGGTGTGATGCACTCCTGTGTGAGGATGTGTATATAGAAAGGCACAATAATGTGGCAAGACTGTTGCATTGGTGATTGTGCAAACAGTACAATGTTAAGTTGTCAATCTCGCCTTCATTCTTGCTTGATGGGTTCGGAGCCGATCCTCGGCTCCGACTCGGCATTTGCTTTAGCTCGAGAACTCCTTTTACCAGCTCGAGGCAGCCCCATATCCCATGATGCAAGGCAGTAAGTACCCAGATCTCGTTTGTCAGCTTGGGAGGTCTTCTTTTACCAGCTCCTGGTAAGTTGTTTCACTTTGTGATTTTCAAGCCCCTTTTAGTCAAAACTAATTTTTATAGTTTAAATTTAATTTCTATCCCTTCCTGACAGAAATTCCCTGTCTTTTTGAATTTGTTCTTAGTTATCCCTATCCCATCCCCCCCTGTTAGGGTGTGTGTGTTGGTGTTTTTTATTGAATACCTTTTGGTATTTTGTGTAATTTAATTTTATTTTGACTGGTGTGTGTGTGTTTTGTGTGTCGGCACCATGTCAAAGGAGAGGGTTTCAGGTTTTAAGAAGTGTGACTCGTCAGAAAATGTCTCTGACAGACGGTCACACTTCTTGCCTGTATTGTCTGGGCCCTCTTCACCTGCAGGACTCCTGTGCTATTTGTCACTCCTTCAGCCAGAGAGTCCTGCAGGAGAGATAACAAACTGGTTCTTAGGGGCCTTCTTAAGCGGAGGGCTCTCCGGCTAAGTCGGCTCCACCAAACCAGCAAGAGTTTCCAAGGCCCAGGCTTCTGTTTCTAAGCCTGCGGCCCAGATCGGCTCCGGCTGGAACCGATTCTGGCTTGACTAAGCCTTCGGAAACTGTATTGTCCACTTCGATGTCGGCTCCGATCGGCTCCGACACCCATGTGGCACAGGCATCGGTGTCGGCTCCGATCGGCTCCGACACCGTTACTTTGGTGGCTGTATCGCCCGCTGGAGCCGATACATCGAGCGCTCTGTCGACTCCGAAATCGGCTCCGACAGGATCCGTAGTGTCGGCCGATGGCTCATTCCAGGAAGAGGTCGAGGTCTCCTTCCTTGGAGCCGATAGCTTCACCTCTTCTGTCGGAACGGAGCCATCGGAGCTGATCTTCAAGGTCATCCAGGTTGTCTGACCATGACCTAGAGAGAGTGGTCAGCAGATTGCTCAAGTCACAGGTACTGGCCCAAATGCTTCACAGTCCGTCTCAGCAGACGACTGTTGGTCCACACCCGTTACAGTTCCTCCTTCAACTCTACCCCAGAGCTTGGAGTTGGAGTCTTCGGGCATAGTTACTGCTACGGCTGGAGGACGGATACCCCCTTCTGTTCCTTCAGCCTCTACTCTTATCTCCTCTTCCTTAGAGGGATTCGATGGTCGGGCTTCCATGGTCTCCTCCGAGGGGGTGAGTGGCATCGGACCCTTGTCCGAACCCGCTCTTCCCCTTGGAGCCTCGGCCTTGGTGAGCTCGGCTCCGACATCTGCCTCGGATGCTTCCCTTCGGTGGTCCCTGGAGTTCCTAGCTCTTGGAGCGGGTTCTGACCTGCCTGGGAGGGAGCATTCGAGGTGATGAAGAGTGTACTGGCCACTGGTATCAGTCAGCAGTCTCTTCCCGTAGCTCCTCCCTCTATTGTACCTGTTGACATCTCTGCCACTTCTCTTGCTACAGGACCCAGAGATCCTCCGCCTCAGGTTTCCCCATTGGGAATTTCCTCTTCCGAGGATTCTCCTGATGTTTCGGGAGATCCTCCTAGGAAGAGGACTTGTAAGAGGAAGCATGTAGACTCCCGAGTCTGTCACGTCGGATACTGACTTTGATGAGTCAGAGGGATCCCTAGATCCCCTCTGAGGATGTCTCCTTTTCAGACATCCTAGAACTTCTGAAACAGAGGGAAACTGGCCCACCAACAATCCCTCTGAGGATGAGTCAGTATACCTAGAGGCGTTTGGATCTCGGCCCTCCACCTCCTGGGTGTCTCCGCCTTCGACCCCTTATGCAGGTTATTGCACGAAGGCGTGGACAGCTCCTGACTCTGTAGAGCCAGTCCCTAGGAGGCCTTCTAAATTTATCACTGCCCCTAGTGACAAACAATTCCTTACCAAGGGTGTCCCGCTGATGCCATGGTGGTGGCTGCGCCACCAAAAGGAACTTGCAGATCCTTCCGCGTCTGCCCATCCTCCTAATAAGGACTCTAGGACCATGGATAGGTATGCAAGCGGATGTTTTCCTCAGCGACCTTTGCTATGCGTCGCTGAATTATCTTTGTCACTTCACCAGACTCCAGAGAGATATCCTGAAGGAGCTGGGAGAAGTAGTTCAGGATCCTACAGCTGCAGGGGCTCAAGAAAAGATTGCGCTAGGAACCCTCAATTCCATTGCTAACTCCTCCATGCTAATATCTTATGCTGCGGATGGAGAGTAGAGCCGCAGGCACAGGTGTGGCTCTTAGACGCCAAGCCTGGATGCGGCTATGTGATTTTGGATCCCTTTAAGGCGCCCTTCCCAAATTCTCCCCTTGCTGGGTCAGCTTTGTTTGGCCCCCAGGTGAAGGAGACCTTGACCAGGTGTGAGCAGGACGGCAAGACACTTTCTGCTGTTGGAGTCCGTTTTCCACCCCTTCTAGGCCTTATCCCAAAGGACAGAAGGGTGGTAAGATGTGGTTCCGTAAATCCCAAGGAGTCACGCCGATTCACGTGGTCAGTTTACCCCTAGAGGCAGAGGGGTAACAACAACAGACGCTCTAGAGGCAGAGGGGTCCAAAACCAGGGAAACAGGGAGCCTCTCTCTGATAAGCCCTTTCAGCATCCCTGAGGTGTTGCCCGGCTGTCCCTCCTTGGAGGCAGTCGGGAAGATTATCACTGTACCCAGAAGCCTGGCATTCCCTCACTCAAGACAGATGGGTACAGTCGATCATATCCAAGGGTTACATAATTCCTTTCGAGGAAAGTCCTTCCCTCAAGTTCCCTTCCAGACGTACCACCCGGTCTAAGGGACATTGCAGAGTTAGAAATCGCAAAACTACTGCAAAAGAGCCATTCAGCCAGTTACAATAGACCATTCAGAACCCGAATCTACTCAAGGTTCTTTTGGTCCCCAAAAGACGGGAGACTGGAGACCAATATTGGATCTCAGCAGACTCAACAAGTCTGTCAGGAAGACAAGATTCAATGGTCACTCTTCAGTCAATTCTGCCCTTCTTACAGAAGGACAACTGGATGTGCTCAATAGATCTTCAGGATGCTCACATCAAAATTCACAGACGCTCCAGGAGATTTCTCCGCGCTGGGGTCCAGTCATTTCCAGTTCAGAGCCCTGCCCTTTGGTCTCACTACAGCCCCCAGAGTGTTCACCAAATGCATGGCAGTGGTCACGGCTCACCTGAGACGCCAAGGATTCCAGGTGTTTCCGTATCTCGACGACTGGCTCCTGTCAGCCACCACCAGGCATCAGCTTATACAAGCCAGGGATTACACAATAGACCTTTGTTCTCATTTGGGCATCTCAGTCAACTTCAAAAGTCATCCTTATCGCCCTGCCAGTCTATTACCTTCATAGGCAAACTTAAACACTGTTCGGATGTCAGCTACCCTTACAGAACAAAGAGTTTCAGACATTCAGACTCATGTCAGGATCATTCTGGCCAGCAAGAAAGTACAGGCCAGAATGGTTCTAAAAGTATTAGGTCTCATGGCTGCGGCCATTACTCTTCTTCCCTGGCTCGATTCTACATGCGCCTCCTTCAGTGGATGCTGTTCACACAGTGGTCATACCAGCAACTTCCAATGCGTCACCAGATTCTGGTGACACAAACATGCAAAGAACATCTTGCTTGGTGGATCACATCGCCTCAGGTTCACCAAGGCAGATGCTTTGTACCTCCTCCCCGATAGCCACTGTCACCACGGATGCCTCCCTGATCGGGTGGGGGTCATTATCAGGGCAGGATGGTTCATGGGACGTGGCAACCGCTCGAGTACCATCTGCACATAAATGTCCTGGAGATGAGAGCAGTGCTTTTAACGCTGCAAGCCCTCAACGACTTTCTTCCCGTAGGGACAATTGCAGTCCACACAGACAACATGTCTGTAGTTTGGTATATCAACAAACAGGGCGGAACCAAGTCCTACCCTTGTGTCAGACTATGGCAATGGGCGATCTCCTCTCATCGGTTTCTGGTAGCAACGCATATCCCTGGGAAAACCAACATTATAGCGGACAGATTGAGCAGAGCTATTCTCATGCCTCACGAGTGGTCTCTCAAGCAATCCATAGCGGAAGAGATTTTTCTGGAATGGGGTCGCCCATGTTGCGATCTTTTGCTACTCCCCAAAACAGCAAATGTCCAGACTTCTTCAGCCTCTTCCTCTATCAGGCCATCCCCCAGAGACGCTCTGACCCAGGATTGGCCCCAGGGACTTCTTTATGCCTTCATTTCCTCTGATCCCTCAGGTGATCCAGAAAGCTACCGTTTTGAGAGCCAAATTGATTCTCATTGCCCCTTACTGGCCTCGACAAGTTTGGTTCCCGTTCCTCCATCATCACCTTTTGGTGCAGCCGTGGCATCTGGACCCAGTGCCAGATCTACTGATTCACCAATCCGGTCAGCTGCACCGGTCAATCCCTTCTCTCAACCTCACAGCATGGTTGCTCCACTTCCTTCCTTAGCCAGGCTTCCTTTGATCTCTAACCCAGTTAGAGATATCATAGTAGCTTCACTAAAATCCTCTACCAGGAGGATTTACACAAGCAAATGGAAATGTTTCTCTTATTGGGCTAAGGCCCAAAATATTGATCCTTTTACTGCCCCTGTTCAGGCAGTTCTGGACTTCTTAGCAGAGATTTTTCATGCAGGCTCCTCTTCTTCCACAGTCAGAGTTCAGTTGGCTGCTATTTCTAATTTTCATGTCGGGATAGCAGATCATAATATTATGTCCCATAGGCTCTGCAGGGCCTTCTTGAAAGGAATTTTCCTACTAAAGCCTCCAATCAGGAATCCTCCTCCTCAGTGGGATCTAAATTTAGTGCTGACATCCTTGATTCTTCCCCTTCGAGCCAGCTGTTTCTTGTTCCTGAAATATCTTTCTTGGAAAACTTTATTCCTAGTGGCTATTACATCTGCCAGGAGGGTGTCTGAACTTCATGCTCTTTCGGTTTGACCCCTATTTGATTTTTCACAAAGACAGAGTATCTTTGAGAACTAATCCATCCTTTTACCTAAGGTCGCTTCAAAAACAATCTGAATCAATCCATTGATCTCCTGTATTTTTCCTAACTATTCAGATAGAGCTGAACAAAAGCTACATTATCTTGACGTCCACCGTCAGCTTAGATATTATTTGGACAGAACAAAAATTTAGAAAATCTGATCAACTTTTGTTTCCTATGGATAATAAAAAGGCCTTCCTGTTTCTAAAGTGACTTTGTCCAGATGGCTTTCTTCGTCATCACTGAAATTTATACGATCAGGGAAAACAGCTGTGCTCAAAACCTAAAGCACATTCAACTAGGAGTTTAGCTACTTCTACAGCTTTTCAAGCTAGACTGCCTTTGGACACTATTTGTGCAGCGCCACTTGGGCCACTCCTCACACTTTTGTTTCCCATTACAAATTGGACTTGGCCTCCAGGGACAGAGCCAGTTTTGGCTCTACAGTCCTCAAGAGTTTGTTCCATTGAGCCACCCAGGATAGAGGTGCTAGGACGCGTCCCATCAAGCAAGAATGAAGTAGATTGACAACTTAACATTAAGAAGTTATGTACCTACCATAACGTTCCATGTTAGTTGTCTTCTCGCCTTCTTTCTGACCTCCCTCCTTCCCTGGCCTGGACAGACCTTGTATAAGAAACTATTATGCTAAAGACCATTCAAACCTGGTCCTTTTTTCCATCTGTAAGTTTCTTCTTCCTTTGGGAAGTATTTTATGCTTGGTGTTATTGCCCTTTGTCAACAAACGAGATCTGGGTACTTACTGCCTTGCATCATGGGATATGGGGCTGCCTCGAGCTGGTAAAAGGAGTTCTCGAGCTAAAGCAGTGGGAGCCGAGGATCGGCTCCGAACCCATCAAGCAAGAAAGAAGGCGAGAGAAGACAACTAACATGGAACGTTATGGTAGGTACATAACTTCTTATTATAGAGGTAAGTGGGAAGCATTGGAAATATGAAACAAAGCATTATTGAAAGTGATAAAGTTTATATCCCATAGGAGCACCCTTTACCAACAGTCAAAAAATAGATGCCATAAAATTAGATAGTCCAAGAAGAAAAGACAAAAGTAGTATAGATCATTGAAATTGTTACACCCAATCATTGTAGTGTCCTGCTTACCGAGAAACACAGACGTAAAATACCAGGATTTGCAGGTAAATATGTGAGCAATGTGGAGGAAAGATACTCAGGCAGTTCCAAGAGTAGAAGGGGCAACAGGATTAGTAAAATGAATTCACAGTCTTAAGCTGCTAGTAGATGTATGCTCATATGAACTGTAGAAGGAAGCACTTCTGAGGACATTGTGGATGCTGTGAAGTATACTCTTTACTAACATCAAAAACTGAATCAGTACTAGTTCATGAACTTTAATTGTACCCTGACTTAGGAATGCGGTCCTTTCTTGTCATGGTGTTGAAAACCCAAAACACTTGGAGAAGTTGCTTTTCAATTTACTAGTAGAATATATTTGAAGGTTGTAGTCCTGTTGTGATGCCCCCTAAAGAAAAACTTCCAGTATAAATGAATGGATGAGTAATAAATAACATTCCTGTCATTTGCCCATTGCTATTTGTCTTTGCTTATGAGTCATACCAAGGGGGGGAAATTGCACTGTCATTGTGAGGCTTAGTAAGTGAGAAATATGAAGTCATCCCAAAGAATAATCCAAAGTACAACACATGTTGATCTTGATTTTTGCCATAGATTAGTATAGGCATTGTAGGAGGCACCAGGAAAGACACTTATTATTGCAAATTGCATTACTGCTTCTGTAGAATCAATTCTTGTTCATTCACTGTAAACAGAAGGTAAAGAAAGTATGCATTTAGAAATACTCTAGACAGACAGGGATTGAAGTGCATTTTTTGTATATTTGTTAGCTGGGTAAGCCCACTCGACATGTACCTTTTCTGGAGTGACCTAGGAGCACTGTCTGACTGCAATCTACTCAGAGTCCTACAGAAAACAAGGGGTGGTGATGTAATCAATCCCTGTACTTTGACTACAGGAAGCAACTCATTAAGAGTTTAGAGCCTCACTTCCGTGTGCTGTCCCATCATACCAGAGTTTAAGAATGAATTCTGTACACCACATGTGAGCTATTAAGAGCATCCATGTTAATCCATTGTTATTCCCAATTGTTTCAAGTGATATTGGCGATTCCTGAGCAGTGGGGAGATGACCAAAGTGCATATAATTCAAGCTGAAGGACACAGCTATAAACTGTGAGATTACAATGCATTTTCCTCTTCTGCATATCTCGCTTTTAAGGTAGTAGACTTGGTTTGAAGACATAGTTGTGTCAGTTTTCAGGTATGCCTAGTTAGCTTCCTTAATTGCAGTATCATTTAAAGTGAAACTGAAAGGATACAGGTTGTAATCCACTAATGATCATGCAAGTACCACCTGTCAAGTGCAGTTTCACTTTTTTATACACAACATTCCTGTATACATCATTCTCAGAAATAATCAAAATTCTAAATGTAGAACATACAGCAGTTTTGATGAGTACAGTTTAAGATGGTGACATAATGGCTTGTGAGAATTGTATGTTTTTCAGTTAGCAAAACAAAAGAAACATCCACTGTGAATGGAAAATAAAAAACATGTTCTACAAAACTATAAAACAATTAACCACTTTAATATATAAAAATAAATACAGGTAAGCACTTTCACAGAATGCTTTCCGCTTCATCAGATCATATGAATGTTAAAATCATTCACAAATTTAAAACAAACTCAGAAAATCCTGTTAACCAATCACATCTATCAATCAGATTACGTTCTAAAAACCTTAAAAGATACAAAGTATCAGCTGGCTAAACCTCATAGTTTTAGTGCTGGTCTTGAAGAGACCTTGCCATTTAGCCCTTTCCTTTTATCAGCTTGTAAACGTAGGATCCAGTGAAACTCCCTGTATTCAGGGTTAGTGGGGAAATCTCCCATTCTTAAATCCTCGTGCATTTTCTCTATAGCCATAAACTTAAAAGAATGAACTCCCCCTACCTCCAAAGCATGTTTCGCTAATGGCAGAAATTGAATTTAGACCTTGGTTTCAGTTATGTGAAATTGCTTATAAATTTCTTTAGACCAGTGGAATCATCTTTGATAGACAATATTTCTAACCGTCAAGATAAACTGTATGAGTCGTTCTCTGCTGATGTAGTCACTTCACCTTTAGGTGAAGTAACTAACATGGTCACTTATTATGAGCTACTGTTGAAACAATAGAAGTTTAAAAATATTGAACAAGATTTGGTAGATTTTATGAAAGGGAATGTGTTTTCATAGCCTAAAGCCCATTTGGTGAATGTGAATGAGAAACAAAATAACCATGAGGTGTGTCATAATGAACCGAGGAATCAAGTTGATACTGCTAGTTCTCTGACGTCAGCAGCCACAGAACAGGCTGTGGAAGAAAATATGTTGCAACCAAAAGTTCGGAGGAAAACAAATAACAGTGAACAAAAACAGGTTTTTCTCACACTCCCCTACCTATCGGAGGGGGGGTCTATATTAGAACATTGAAGTTTCACATGCCGTAGAAATCAATTCATATGTATCCGATACCTGTAACATTTTCAGCAAAGCGAACGCTGAAAATAGTGAAGCTGCAGAACACCGAATTTCTTCCTAAGGAAGGAATTCAGTTGGCCGTTCCTGTGGCTTCGCTATTTTTAGCACTGTGGTGGAAAGTTACGGGTCAGGATCAGGTAAGTGTGCGATTGTGTGGACGTGAGGGTTAGGGTGGGGTAGGTGAGTTAGGGTTAGGCCGCGGGTGAGGTGAGTGTGCAATAGTGACGGACCTTGGGGTTTGGGTTAAGGTAAGTGGATAGCTAGTGGTGTATATACAGTTTAGTGTAGGGTTAGATGTAGGATTTTAGGTGTATGTGTGTGGATTGCTGTTTGTTTGGTGTGCTTGTGTTGTGTGTATGTGTGTCGGGACAGCAAAATTTTTCCCTGAGAAAAAATTTGCTGTTCTGCATTTTCGATATTGTCAGCGTTCACTGTATAGGGGTCGATATTAGAACATTCGACGTTTTAAAAATTCAATGTTCTAATATAGACCCCTATGGAGGGATCGTTGTCTGAGCAGTGGGGTGCAAAACATGGAAGAACTCGCAGGATCATCCAGGTATGCGAACAATAAAGAGGATGTGGTGAAAAAATACCAACTCCTTAGTGTATAATATTTCTAGAACAGAGTTAACTGATAATGAACTTGCCATTCTACAGAAGGGACTATCGTTCATACCGGCTAGTAAAGCAGATGTAGGAGAAGTTATGTTGGACATTAAACTGTTTCATTGTAACCTGCAGTTAAAGGATATTTTTCTTGAAGATTTGGATTTTAATACCATTCGTAAACATAGTACCTGTAATCCTGTTTTGGACTCTACACTTGAGACTTTTTGTAAAGTCTGTGAGAGAGATTTAGTTGATATGTTTAATGGTACTGGTAATAGCCATAAATTTCATAATATATCTAAGGGTGAATCAGAAACCCTTAAAGCGCTGAGGGATGATAGCTCAATCACCATGTGCCCTGCGGATAAGGAAGGGGCTGTGGTGGCTTTAGATAAAATTTTTTTATGTTAGAGCTTTGCTGAAAATGTTACAGGTATCGGATACATATGAATTGATTTCTACGGCATGTAAAGATGCTATGAAAGATAATGTTCAAACTATGTTGTATGATTGTTTGACTAGTGGTATCATATCTATTGATTTATATAATTACATGCTAGTTGATCAGCCTACTACATCACTGATTTACGGACTGCCTGAAATTCAGAAGGACTCAAGCAACCCCTCTCTCAGACCTGTTGTTTCTGGTAGAGAGTAGTTAACTGAGCCCATGTTGATTTATACTAAGAAACAGTTAACGTCTGTGTTAAAGGGAGTATTCACTGCAGTAACAGATATTTTTGAATGATTTTATGCATCCCTGAAAGAAGAAAGTATTAGGGAGACTGATTTTTTTGTTACAGTAGATATTTGTTTATTCTTTACAGTCATCCCTAACCAAGAAGGTATTGAAATGATGAAAGAATTTTTAATATTTAATATAAAATGCAAACTTATTTTCAGGACATAGAAAAACATCTCTCTGAATATCAACTCCTACTAAACCTAAACAGTTTGATAATAGTCTGCAGAAACAAAAAGTCCAGACCATACCAGTCACTTCTTTCAGTCCTCTCCTCAAACGGTTCCAAGATAGAACCCACAAACCAGACTAAACACCTAAGTGTGACAACAGATGAAAATCTAATGTTTGATAAACGTATATTTCTCTATCAAAAATGTTCATATCAAACTTGGCACCGTATGTAGGGCAAAACCATACCTAACACAAAATGCCAGGCAGGCCACTGCTAGGTCTCACCTGCTTTCTATACTGCTCTATAGTTCTCATATATTCACAAATGTGCGTAAGACTGACCTCAGTAACTTAGAATCCTGTTACAATAAAATTGCCAAGTTTGCCACTTACCATCCACACATGACTCACCACTGCACTGCTCTCTCCCAACTCAACTGGCTAGAACTCCCTAACCTTTTATCTCTCAATCAACTCACCATAGCCCAAAGAATAGTCCACCAACCCAGCAACTGCCCTGCTCTTTCTAACCTATTTCAACCTAGTATTAATCTGAGGTCCCTCAGACAGATTAATGCTAAAGGTTACCTGCTCCCACAGCTGTCATGGTGACTCCCTCTATTCTTAAAAAAATCACCACATTTTGCAATATTCTACCTCAGCCCATCACAAAAGGTCCTCACAATCATGAGTTCAAACAACTCATAAAAAACTCCCCTAGCTACTCATTGGCTTTGGTCCTGCCATACTCCAGGCTAATCTCTTCCTAATCCCTTACTACATCACTCCTCCTAACTTCAAAACCTTATCTTGCTGCTTCTTGCCTTCCTACTTTCCCCTTCATCCCTCTACTGAACTGCATATATGTTTATAACCTCATTTTGCTGCACTCTTCCACATGGGGGTCATAACAACCTTTGTACGTAGCTGTATATGTAATTGCAACTGCATTGGTGTCTCTGTCAATTCTTCTCTGTATATTTTTGTACTTACTGTTACTTGATTTTCAATACTTTGGTTTTAAATTATAATTACTAGTATTGTTACGGCTCCGGAACTTTTCTCCCCCCTGGCCTCAGCTGAAAACGGGCTTCTGGCCCAGTCGGACATTACCCAGTTAACAAAAGTAATAAATAAATAAAACTAAATAAATATGTAAGGGTATTTTTGACAACAGACAGGTTGATTTACTTTGTATGTTTGTTGAAATTATTCTTGAAAATAATGTTTTCTTGTCTAGTGGGAGGTATTTTCAACAGAAGACAGGGGTTGCAATGGGAACATCATCCACAAGCAGTTATGCTAACATTGTGTTAGCTAAATGGAAGCCCACTTTAGTTTTCAAGAACAATGAGTTTGTGACATTTATTACATTTTATAGGCAATTTTTGGATTTCTTTCTTTTATGGGGTGGTACCATAGAGGATTTGAAGGAGTTTAATAATTATGTGCATGATACTACTACATTTCTCAATTATATGATGACTGCATCCGACAGGTAAATTGATTTCTTAGATGTTAGACTTGAGAAAGATAGGTTTAATAGTAATGCTACAAGTAGGTATAGGAAAGATTACCATAGAAATCATGTTGTTCATAGTCATAGTACATATCCCCCTCACATCTGTCGTAACATAATAAGAGGGGCAAGGTATGAGAATCTCCAGCTTCAATAATCAACAAGTTAAGTTTGAGCAAGAGGTAGAAATTATGAGAAGTGAGTTTTTGGAAAGGAGTTAGAGCGCCAAAGAGTTATTTTGTCACTTTGATGGATTTAGATGAGTTGCATAGAGGTGTAGCTAAACCCTATTTTTCTGAGGCAGCATCTCGTAGTAGTTCAGAATTACTAAGTCGTAATATTTAGAGAGCAGTGCTTTTAATCCTACATTACTGTAGTAACATTGGAGCTGTTTGTCAAGTCATTTATAAAATTTGGCATATTTTGATAGCTGACAGCAGGATCAATTAATTGATTGGTATGAAACCTATTTTTAAGTTTAAAAACAAAAAAATGTATTAAAAGATTTCTTTGTTATAACAGTGAGAGAACATGTAGTGCGCAGAAAGCAAGCACACTTCTGTGTGGTAAATGCAATTTCTGTTGATATATTAGCACTAATCATGTCTTTATACACCCAGTTACTAGGTAGAACTTAGAGTTTGAAGTTAGGGCAGGTTGCAACACCAGACATATACCCCCAGATTCTCTATGCCCTGCACGGCGTGCATGATTAGTGCAGGAGCTCTGACAGGCAATATGTCTGCTGTGCGCTCCAGGAACATCCTGCAGGGGCGTGCATGAGAGCCCCTGCACTAATCATGCATGGACTAAGCCCTGGTATGCAAATCACCTCATTTGCAGGAGAAATTCATGCAAATGACTTGATTTTGCAATTCAGGAAGCTTGCAATAGTCTGTGCAAGACTAGTGATATCTGCAGAAATGTACTCGGTTAGTAACCGAGTACATTTTTGCAAAATCCGAAATGGAGCTATGACAGCTCCAAATAAAGGCTGCATATCATAGAGGAAGCATGCCAATGGCCAAGTATAAGATGATTGGCATTGCAAACAATAAAAAAAATCTTTTATTTTTTTTTCTGCTGATCTCAGCTGTTTAAGCATAGGGCTGTGGTGCGCAAACGGGATCGGGGGGGGGGGAATAATAAAATAAACCTAAAATAAGCATTCTAACTAAAATCAATATTCTGCCATGCAAGTCAATGGCAGGCAGAAGACAACCTGGCCAGTGAGTAATGGCTGCTAGGAGGGGAGGCTCAGTGTGAGGCATGTAACTATGCATTAGCAGGCAATCCTATGCAAATGAGGGGAAGGATAGTGAATCCCAGTTTTCCCCAGAATGTGAGGCAGGTCCCAACAGTGTAAGAGTATGAATAGCTGCGTGCAAGACTAGGATATAAGTGACATCATGGGGGGGGGCAGGCATATACTGTAAGCGGATTGGAGCCCTGTGGCTCAGGATTGCTCCTAGCTTAGCACAGCTAAGCTAGGGGATGTGTCTAAACCTGCCTAGCACTCTTTACAACACCTAAGCGGGTGTGCGTGCCACACACTGGGTTTTATAGGAAGAAAAAACAAGTTAAACCAGGAAATAGCAGCAGTGTGCACATTTGAGCACTCTGTTTGTGCGGCGCGCACACGAGCTTAAACAGGAAGGCAATAGGAAGGGAAAACAGCAGTAGGAAGGTAATTAAAGAGAACTAGCTTAGCTGGCAGGTGAAATGTATCAGAATCCGTTAATTACACAGACAGTAGACCAGCCCAACCCAGAACACAACTATAAACTAAGCAAACACCTTCCCCTCTGGTTTTTCCCACACTCTACACCACCGATGTATACAAGAGTGGACATTTTAACAAACAAACCTACAAAATGAGAAGGGCTGGAGCAGGCAACATAGAACAACATGTGCAAGAGGCTGAGGGTGGTGAGGATGTGAATGCTGCCGAACAACCCACAGTGAGGAGACGTGTACAGACCCAGGGTAACTTACCAAGGGCTACATGAACTGGAGATAGTGGAGCACTATAGGGTAGACAGAGACCTCCTACAGAAAATTGTTGAGCTGTGCCGGTCACACCTGACACACCAAACTGGCCAAGGGGAACCCATCCCAGTGGATACCAAGGTATGTGTAGGCCTAGGTATACTAGCCAAAGGTACCTCCCAAAGCACAACTGGGGGGATAACATGAGGATCTCACAGGCATCAGCATCCACAGTATTCCACCAGTTCCTGGATGCCATGTCAGCACATGCCAGTGAGCACGTATATTTCCTCAACACCCGTGAGGTGTTGACCAGCAATATGCGTCTCTTCCACCAAATAGCAAAATACCCTGGGGTAGTGGGTGCTATAGACTGCATGCACATATGCATCAAAGCACCACCTGATGAGCAGGGTAGGGCCTACATCAACCACAGGGGCATCCCCTCCATCAATTGCCAGGTCGTTTGTGATGATCAGGGTATTATAATGAATGTGTGTGCTGGCTGCCCTGGAAGCTATGACTATTCCCACATATGGCATCGGATGCAGCTGTGCCAGAAATTTCCCAATGGGGACATCCCCTAAGGTCACCTAGTGGGGGATGCTGGGTACACACTGGAGCCGTGGCTGATGACACCCGTCAGGAATGCACACACACCTGAACAACAACACCATAATGAGGCACAGACACAGGCCAGACATATAATAGAGAGTATGTTTGGGTTGCTCAGGTCATGGCTCCGGTGTCTGGACACATCTGATGGAGCCTTGCAGTATTCACCAGCTACATGTACCCAAATTGTTACGGTATGTGCTGTGCTACACAATATGATCCTGCGGAAATAGCTGCAGCGGGAACAGCATGGGGCAGGGCCACACAGCCCCTCACCAATGCCAAGGCCTGCACAGGCACAGAGTGACCCGGAGGAGGAACAGCCTGAGCCTGCCCCAGTAGGCAGAAGGAGGCATGCCCAGTATGCCCTGGCTTTGGCAAAGAGGCAACGCATAGCACATGCACTAACACAGTAGGGACCTAGGGAATAACACCTCTCTCTGACTTGCACATACAGTAAAAGGGATGCCAAATATGACACTACCTGTGCTCAACCATGTATAGGGAGTGTACGATGTGCATCCGACATAGGCAGCCCTCCAGCACCATCCGAAAGTCTGGAACACCTGCAAGGTAAGTCAATCAACCTACCAATTGCCGAATGGAGTAGAATCTGTTTTTACCTGTTGCTATGGTATCGATGTGAGCATGCAAGGGAATTTGGTAGCTAAATGTTATGGCAGCAGACAGTAGACATCCATAGTGACAGCATGACATCTGTAACACATACTGGAGTCACCATAGTAGCCAGTACTACACAGGGTGACAAAACCCACTGCAGGAAATGTGCTGTGCGACATGTGTGTCCATATAACCCACACATGCCAGTCCGGATGGTTCGCATACCCAACAACAGCCTCAGCCAGCAGGACAGGTGTAGACTAACCCAAACGGAGCCTGTGCCATGGCCCCAAAATGATGGCTATGGTTAACCCCCCCCCCCCAGGCCTACACAGACTGACCACAGCAGGGCAGGCAGTGAGATGTTAGTTCTGAAGGGTAGGATGTCAGACAATAGTATGTAGGGCAACCAAAGCCACGATCTGTAGTACACTGGTATGCCTCTAGTCAGCGTGATAGTTAGCAGTACAGAATGAAATGGAGTACCTGACATACCAGTATGGTCATAGCGAATGTGTACATGTTTCATGTATGCCCCCCATATCCAACATAGTTATGTAAAAACAGTCAGGTGTGCCCCCCAACCATGTGTAGAAATGTAGAAATAGTCAGGTGCGCCCCTCCATCCTACATAGTAATGTAATAACAGTCAGGTGTGCCCCCCCCATGCCTGTGTAGAAATGTAGAAGCAGTCAGGTGTGTCCCCCCTGCTATGCAGAAATGTAGTAACAGTCAAAGCCAAATGATCGATGGATACCTTGCAGAGACAGCATGCTACCTGTTGGTGTACAACACAAAGATCAGCACTACAGCACAAGCTACCTAGACATGATCCACAAATTCAGTACAGACGGCCATACTGGGCATGCTCACACACTTGGAAAAATGAAGGCAATGTCAGTCTGCAACATACTGAAAGGTCATACTGGGCATGCTCACACACTTATGAAGGCCATGACTGCAAACAACAGTGGACCAGACATATCTTGCAGTTGTTAGTGCAGACACTTGTCAGTATGCACCACTCATGTCTTGCACACACAGTGGATAGGAATACAGACATATGTCAGGACAATGCACTAAAATAAGCCAAAGGTAGACATACATAGATGTGTGGAAGAGGGTCACTGTGACAAGGAGCCATCCGGGCCTGTCTCACCCAGCACACAGCCAAAGGGCCCCAAACACATGAGGTGCAGATGTCACCCACTGCATATACTAGCCACCAGTATCTGTCAGCATTACAGACTATGTGGTGCACGTGCCAGCTGTGCAACAGAACTGTACAAGGAAGTAGTCATCTAGTAGCTGTATTACACGTACCTGTGACATATGACCTCGTATGTACCCGCATGTGGTGTGTCAACCCCTAGATGAATGGGTTATGGCCCATGCGCACACTGCCCTCCCCATAGCCCTACTATGACAAGCCTGCTGAGATCATCCAATGTGAAATACACCTTTGGGACAGCTGTAGCCCAGTAATCTCTGTAGCGCGTCCTGTAACTGCGTACTGCTCTAGTGTGATAAAGTAGGTAGGTGTTCTAACCCCAGACCTGGCAACTGTGTGTGTGTGTGTGTGTGTGTCCGTCTGTCTCTGACTGAGTAGAGAACAATGCTTTTTAAAGTACTCACACTCCTTACAATTGATATACTCAACTTTGGCAAGGCTGCTGATGTCACCCACCTGGAAATACACCTCTGGGAAGGTTGTAGCCCAGTAATCTCCATAGTGCTTCTTGTAACTGCATACTGCTATAGTGTGATAAAGTAGTTAGGTAGGTGTTCTAATCCCAGACCTGACAACTGTGTGTCTGTCTGTCTCTGACTGAGTAAAGAACAATGCTTTTTAGGGTACTCACACTCCTTACAATTCATATACTCAACTTTGGCAAGGCTGCTGATGTCACCCACCTAGAAATACCCCTCAGGGAACATTATAGCCCAGTAATCTCTGTAGCGCATCCGATAACTGGGTACTGCTGGCGTGTGATTTAGAACTGTGGTAGGGTTCCATCCCCAACCATGGCAGTTCTGAATGTTTTGTGTGTGTTTCAATGTCTGTGTACAGAGCAATGTATTATATGCTAGTCACCCGCAGTACATTTGAAATGCCCTACTTTGGCAATCCTTCTGATGTCATTCCTTGTGAAGTACACCTTTGGGGAAGGAGTTATCTAGTAATCCCTGTGGTGCATCCTATAACAGCTCCATGCTGTAGTGTGATATAGACCTCTGTCATGGGTTCTATACCCACACGTGTGAGTTGTGGATGTTCTGTGTGTGTCTCACTGCCTGTGTAGGGAGCAATGCATTTTACTCACTCCCAGTACATTTGAAATGCCCTACTTTGGTAATCCTACTGATTTCATTCCTTCTGAAATAAACCTTTGGGGAAGGAGTTTTCTAGTAATCTCCATGGTGCGTCCTATAACAGCTCCATGCTATAGTATAATATAGACCTCGGTCTTGGGTTCTATACCCACACATGTCAGTTGTGGATGCTTTGTGTGTGTCTCACTGTCTGTGTAGGGAGCAATGCATTTTAGGCTACTCACTCACAGTACATTTGAAATGCCCTAATCTGGTAATCCTGCTGATGTCATTCCTTGTGAAATAGACCTTTGGGGAAGGAGTACTCCAGTAATGTCCGTGGCACGTACTGTAACTGCGTAGTGCTGTAGTGTAATAAACTAGTTAGGTAGGGGTTCTACTCCTACACATGACAGGTGTGTGTGTGTGTTTTGTTTAACTTGTATCCTGTGTAGAGGTGGTTGTGAATGTGTGACACCTGTGGCCAATGTGGAGCGTGTTTTGCATATTTCTTATGTGGTGGCCCTATGATATATCACAATGTCAACCGTACTGGGATAACAGATGTAAAATAGCTGAGAGGCTGGGGTGCAAAGCCATACCCATACATGCGACATCAAGGCCAGACAATCAGTTAGCAACCCCAGTATTACTGAGAGCACACTCTCAACCCATGTCTCATACACACACATGCCTAGGAAACAGCCAATATATAGGTAGTAGACTGCATATTGGCCACCAATAGTAACTATGGAGTGATAGCAGTGGGCTACAGAGGGCATTTCACCCTGCCCATCTATCCAATATGCACGTACTTGCAGACAGTGCACCTCCCCCATGTTCCCCAGTGGACACCTGCACCACCTGTGGTGCCTTCACATGTGACCCACAACGGACAAAACATGCCTGACAACATGCCCTGTATGGACAGATGCCACTGACACCAGGGAATGCTATTAGCATGCTGTCAATGTAGGTGCAGGGTAATCCTGCTACCCATTACCAGTACCTGCCACAGGTGGGCAAGACTGGCACATCTGATGATAATTTGTGTTCACAACATGGGTCAGACACCCCAGGTACAGCTCCACATGTCACTATACATGCATGTGGGAGGTGAGCACATCCTAGACACCATCCATGTCATGGAGTAAGGAACACATACATGGTAGGGGATGCACAGCATTGGCCACACACAATAGCCACCAAGGTGATTGGATGGGTGATACAATACCCACCTGTTTGGGCAAATGCAGAAACAGCCCTGAGCCACAATGCAGACCATTGTCATGTGGCCTGATGCCAAGGTATACCAATCGCCTCCCCTTGTATAGCCTGCTGGCACAGTTGACCACCACACACCCATGCAGACATGCACCCATGCATGTCAGTACTGGCACCCAGTGTGTTCGTGTGTGTGTTGTATGGTGCGTATGTCCACATCCAAACTCACTACAACCCCCCTAGGCATACTGAAGCATGCTGTCTGATGTCTGACACCTCCTCATAATCTTTGCCCATATGACCTCCGTATGACCCATATGGTGCATGTGATACCTGCACATTGGTTGTGGCAAGCCCACTAGTGATGAGTTGTACTCCTAGCCCTGCCAAATGTGTCAATGTGTGTGATTCCATGTGAGAGTGTGGCTGTGTTGTTGCTGGCACCTGTTCATGCGGACAGGCACGTGTATGTCACCTACCATATATCTACCGTATCCCTGTTGCAGATGTCACTCACCATCACATATATGTTCTGAGTGCTCCACAGCAGGTAACCCTTGTGGCGCATCCAATAACTACATCAAACTGTGATAGCACTACATAGTTGTCAGGGGTTTGATACCCTGTGCTGGTAGGTGTGTGACATAAACATGCTTCTGTTTTATTCTCCCTGACATGTATTTGCCTCTGTCTGCCTCCCCCACTCCCTCTCTGGTGGATGTGGAAACCTACACCTGCTTTGCTTAGGCAGCAGCATGTGTATTTTAAGTGAGGCTCATGATCAGCTGATGGCCTCTGCTTGAATTGCAGCCCTCCCTTAGCTGATTGCATGTGGAACAGCTGTAGTAACATTCCCATAGCCAATTCATGGAAACACACTCCAATATTTAGGAACATCATGGTGGTGTGGCCCTTTTCATTCACTGTGAGAAGGAACTAGATCTGTTGTTTGGTAAACAGCATCTCAGATTGGGGATTTACCTCTAACAACATACAGTGTGGAAAGAGGGCAATAAACAGGAGGAGGATGTGCCTGACCTAACTACAGACTGTAAGTGCTGCTATACTGCATTTGGAGTAATGTTGGTTTAACAGTGTTTGTCTGGATATGACTGTTATACATGTCACAATACTTGCCATGTCAGTTCCATGTGTATGAGAAATCACCATCTGCAGGGTCATCTGCAGACTGGGCAGTGTTGTGCCTTTTGTTTCATGTGTTAGCCATGGAGCATCTATCTGTGGAATGCAGAAGGTAGTGTGAGAATTGCAGTCTGTAGATGGTGAAGGCCGTGACAGTTACTGACTTCATATCCCTCATAGGACATATGTTGCAACAAACTCCGTTACAATGGTAAATGTATGAGGTTATCGCAGCAACATGTCTGTATTGGCCCTGTGTATGTGCTGTCAGCCACACCTCTGTCAACCTTTGTACATATGTCGTGCATGAAGTGGTGCATATGTGCTGTACACCATAAATAGTGTCATCATATCTGATAACAAGCCAGTGATATATCTGATTGCTACACATGTTATGTACAGTAGGGGTTATATTGCATAACATAACCTGGACATTCTGTGGATGTTTGTACAGTAATGAGTTCTGTGTAGTGAGGTGAATGTCAGCAGTGTCTGTATTGTTAATATGTACTTTAATCTGTGTACAGACTGTGGTAGATGTCATTGTTCTAGTTCCCCTTTTATCTGATGTTACATGCTGCCCCACTGTATGGTACCATTTTGGCGTGCATGTTTGTAGGGCCATACACACACATGCCCCATACCACAGACAGCCATCAGACCAAACTGTGTAGCAGCCCAGTATATGTAGAGTCATTCTGTGAGTGGCACATATGAGGATGGTGTAAAACAGATAGTCCATATATTGCAATATTATGCTAGCTTACCATATGTGTCTGTGACTGTGTTCACATTGGTTGTGGTTATGCATTTTCACACAGGTGTATCTTACCCTGTGCTGTGACCTGCCTGTTGAGCCTGCTATATATATGCAGGTACATGTGCATTCCCCCATAGGAGATGTAGGCCAGTGTTGAGCCAGTCTGCCTGTAGCCTGCACAGTGCATTACTACATGCCTAGCAGCTTAGTGTACTTACCCAGTGAGATATCATGTGCAGATGCTTGCCAGATGTACTGCTGCCAGGCCTCCCTTAAAAGTCATGTATGTCAGACAGAGCAGTGGGATGCTGTACAGATGTATGTCAATATCTAGTGGGTAGTATGTATCCATGACATCCCTGTACCAGCAGTCATTATGTGTCAGGCCAGACAGGTGTGTGTGAATGCAAAACCTATGGTGGCAAATGTATACCAGTTGTTATGAGTTATACCCATCTACATGGTTGCCTACATACATATTGTCAGGCCTGGTACACATGTTGTGCACTAAGGGATTATGTGTATACATCTGGACTGTACAGGGTGTGTCCGAAGTTACACATATATTGGCCAATATCTCTGCTGCATTCCACAGGGGCATTGCATGCTAGCGACGGTACTTTACAGTGATTTCCTTAGGATGGCTGTCAGTAGCCAATGCCACACATGTTATAAGCAGATGTGACCTTCCACACACACCATGTCTGTGAAGACAATCCCAATGACAGTAGCAATAATCTGCTAATACACTTGCTATACATACCTGACATACCCTTGCACTATGACTTTGGGACTATATGGGGCTGGGGTAGGGCTACACTCCATGTCCAGGACATATGGTGGAAATATATGTACATATACTTATCCAGATAGCAATATAAATATAAATATATATATATATATATATATATATATATATTTACATACATATGATTACACGTGTACTACTTCCAATTACCACTGTCATGTCAACCACCCACTGTAAATCCCTACAGCATGTGGGCGTGGTCCCGTTACATTTCCTGTGTGATGGACATCCTTCCTGCGTGTGGGCATCAGTGTTACAGACAGCAGATAGCAGTACCTCTTACAGGAGAACCTGCACACTCAGGGCAGCTGCATATTTGTAGGAGGATCAGGAACTACAGACAGACAGACTGTGAGTAGAGTTGTGTTATGCTTTGTATAGTACTGGTGTTACATGGTGTGTGTGTGTGTGTGTGTGTGTGTGTGTGTGTGTGTGTGTGTGTGTGTGTGTGTGTGTGTGTGCATACTAGTTTACCTTGGAATGCAGTCTGTCTGCATAGCTCACTACTGTGGGCCTATCCTCTTGCTGGACAGAGATATGCCTATCATGTGTTGTCCGTCCACCACACAGGTCCTGTGGCAGATATTACACTGGCAGTGTGTGTGTTGAGTGCTATCAGTACATGGCTACATCCATTTCTGTTTCTAACCTCAATTCCCTGACTAAGAGTATGTTGCAGACTATCCTGTAACACCAGCAAATTGCTTAGTGTATGGCAACAGTGTTCCACATAGGTTCATAAGTTCATGCTATGCTATCTGCCCTAGGGCATTTATAAGCCTAGCCAGAGTGTGCTTGGCTTTCGCCACCCATTTTAAATTAATTTTGCTATGCCCTTTTTCAAGGTTAGTATACTGTGCCTCTGTCTAACAGTGACACAGAAGTGATACCCGGGGTAAACCTATGATCTCCCATCCACTCATCAAGATTCCTCTTGAAGAGAGTCAATGAGGGACTCTGCCTAACCTGGACTGGGATTTTATTCCAGAGTGAAGGGAGCCTCTGGGTTATGAACCTGTCCCTCCAGCATGTCCTATTTATTTCAGTGCTGAGGTTCAAGTCTCGAGCGCCAGAGCTCGATGGGATTTGATTTTCTGAGGTGCAGCATGTCCATTAATTCCGGTTGGACATGGCTTTATACGCCAGGCACAAATCGCCTCTGAGCAAGCGGTATGCCACTGAGTAGAGCTGGAGTTTCTTTAACCGGCAGCATATGGCGTCTGTTTGAGCCCTTTGATCCTCTTGGTGAGGTACTTTGGGGTCTTTCCAGTTGCTGCAGGTGTCTGGTAAGGTACATCCCAAAAGGGGCATTGTACTCAATTATGGGCCTGATGAGGGATGAGTAAAGAGGCACGATGACCTCCCCTGATCTAGATGTGAATCCCTTCATGATTAGGTGGGCTATATAAAATGTTTTTCTAACCACTTTGGCCACGTGGTTGTCAAATGAGAGACTGCTATCAACTTGGGTCCCCAGGTCCCTAATTACTTCTTCTGTACTTAATGGATTACCACCTATGTGGTAATTTGTGGGCACTTTGTTTTTGCCAAAGGGGATGACTATACACTTTTTGGCGTTTAGCTTGAGGCCATGGTCTCTTTCTATTAGGCTCTTTTGGAGGATGCTTGTGTTGGCTGGAGAGTCCATTATGGTGCCCAGTTTGCAGTCATCTGCGAACTTGGTCAGCCACAGTCCTTCCGTGTTGGCCTGTACCTCCGAGAAATATATACCGAACAAGAGAGGTCCCAGGATTGAGACTTGTGGGATGCCACTTGTAACTGGTTTGGAGTCTGACATGGCTCCAGCAATTCTAACCATGTGGGTTCTGTCCTTCAGCCAGTTTGCAACCCATCTAGTGACATAGGGGTTTATATTTAAGCTGGTGAGCTTATCTATAATGCCCGAGTGGGGTATTGTATCGAAGGCTTTTGCGAGGTCCAGGTAGGCTGTGTGGACCACCTTCCCCTCGTCAATGGCCTTGGTGACTGTTTCAAAGAAATTGACCAGGTTTAAGAGGCAGGATCTGCCCTTAACAAAGCCGAACTGGGTAGGATCCAGTGTCTGTAGGTCCCCAATATCTTTATTTATGAAGTCCATGATGATCCTTTCCATAGCTTTGCAGACCAACTAGTCAGGCTTATGGGGCGATAGTTTCCAGGATCCGTTGAGGCACCATCTTTGTGGAGAGGGACCACTGTTGCTGTACGCCACTCTTTGGGTACATATCCTGTAGTAAGGCTGAGATTGAACATTAGTTTTATGTTTGGGTTTAGCTCTTCTTGGAGTTCATGTAGGACGCAGCCTGGGACACCATCTGGTCCCATTGATGCTGTGTTTTTTGCTTTGGAGAGGGCGGCTCTTACCTGAGCATCTGAGATGTCAGGGGGCCAGCACTCTGCTGGGATAGATATTTGCCCTTTTGGTGGGGAGGGGGGGGTATGCGCTGAACATGTCAGCTAGGATGTTGGCAATGTCTGTGGGTTTGGTGTATTTTTTGTCATTTTGGACTAATTCTGAGCATATCTGGGAATTCCCACCCAGGTTCCTAACATAACTAAAGAAAGCCTTGTGATTATCCTTAGTGACCTGTGCAATTTTTCTCTTGAAGCTGGCCTTAGACGATTTTATGAGTGCCTGTAGTTTTTTGCTAATACTGATCAGAGATGCCTTCCCTTTTTGGGATGTTGCTCTATCATGTAGTAGCTTCCTCCTTCTATTGCATAGTTTGTTTATGGCTGGGGTCCACCAGACAGGACGTCTGCCTTTGGAGGATTGGGTCTTGATTTTATTTGGGATTGCATGATCCATGCATTCCTGAAGGTGTTCATAAAATGCGTTTATAAAGGATTCTGCAGTCTGGGTCGTATTTGCCACAGGCCCGGGTGCTTTGAAGGATTCCACCTCAATTTTGAGGAGTGTGAAATTTGCTTTAGAAAAGTTTTTCACTGTGGTTTTCTGGGCAGGGGGTGGGGTCAGGATGTGAATATCCAGTAAGATTAGTTTATGGTCTGATCTTACCAGTGAGGGATACACTTCTGGTCTGGAGCATAGAGTCCCCATGTTGGTGATGATCAGGTCCAGTATGTTTTCCCCTCTTGTGGGAGTGGTAACAAGTTGTTTCATAGCATTTGAGTTTATAAATTCTAGGAACCTTTGGGCTAGGGTGTTGGAGCTAGAGTAATGCTCCCAGTCTGTGCTTGGGTAGTTGAAGTCGCCCAATATAATGGTGTTTGGAGAGACCTTCATATTTTCCAGTGTTCTCAGGAAGGTCGAGTGGGGTTCCTGGGTTTGGGAGGGTGGTCTGTAGCAGGCTATAAACTGGAAGGCAGTTTTACCCACTGGATAGTCTCTGATGCTTCGTGCTGTGCCACCAACCTGGAGGTGTGGGTATCTTTGACGAATATTGATACTCCCTCTCCTTTTGTGGTTCGGTCCAAGTTTTGCAGCCGAAAAGCATGGTATGAGGTATAACCTGGTAGTGCTGGTGTGCTCTCGGGATCTTTGAACCAGTTTTCTGTTACTGCACAGATATCAATGTTCTCCATGCTAAGGAGAGTTTCGAGTGCGTGCATCTTGAGGTTTAGACTTCTGGCGTTGAGTAGCATTTCTCTTAGTTTCTTATCCCTTGTGATACCTATGGAGGTGGGTTTGTCTTTTGAGCCTTGCCTAAAAAAGGCACTATGGGGGTAGCAAGAGCCTTTGCCAATATCCGAAAGCCCAGGGGTGACAGGTGCAAGCCGTCCCTAGTGAAGCATCGTGGCTTGTCGAGCATGTCATCCCAAGCTGACAGGCATTGGATCCCCTTTGAATGACACCAATACTTAAGCCAATTGTTGAAATTGATCATCTTGTCTTCATATTGTGGCATCCTTCTTGGTGAGGGTAAGATGCTACTCAAGGTCAGGGTCATACTGGCCTGGGCTACATGCTCAGAGAGCTCCTCTATGTCTCTTTTCATGTAGTCCAGGGAGGTACGTCTCAGGTCATTCACACCAGCATGGACAATGACTGAGTCATATTTGTACTTGCCTTGGAGTGACCTGAGTGCTTGTGTTATGTGGCAGATCCTAGCACCCGACAGGCAGCTCACCGTGATCTTCTCCTTGTTCAGCCAGGTGAGCGGGACGTCAGTGTGCCTGACGATAGAGTCACCTATTACAAGTGTATCAGGTGTGTTGTTTAGCCTTAAGGGCTGTGACTGTTTGGCACACTGGCTTTGTGAGCTATGTGTTGCACGTGTTTTGTTTTGGGGTAGTGGTTGCTTGGGTGTCTGCTTTGGAGGTCTCTGCTGCTTAGGCAGATTTTTATTTAGAGCCTCCAAGTATGTTTTTGTGTGTTTATGTGTTTGGTTTGCTGTCGTGATAGGTCTGTGTGGGACTGGAATTGTAGTGAGCGTGGTTTCCTTCTCCTCCTGACTGGTTACGCCAGTACTGAGTTGAGAGAGCTTAGCCTCCAGTTTGGCTGTATGGTTGCATCTCTCACATGTGTTGGAATTTGTTGGGAGGAGGAGAGGGTTGTCTGTACATGAGGCAGTTGTAGCATTGCCTCAAGATTCCCAGATTCATCAGCTGGACCGGAGAGGAGATTGACAACTGACCTTTGGACATGCTAGAATAGTATTGGGAATTCCTTTATAATTGAAAAAAGGGCCAGTGGGGAACAAGGTACTCAAGGGGAGTTTGTGAGGGTGTAGTGCTTTTAATTTTTTAGTGCTGACTTATATAATTGCTTTAGTGAGCAAGTGCCAGGTAACTTAAATGCAATGTGTTACAGGTAACTTAAATGCAAAAATGACAAACAGTAACTTTCTTTCACGTGAAACAAGGAAATAAGTACAGTAAGTAATGTAGATATCACTAGGGATCCACAGAAGTGCTGGAAAGCCACGTTTTAGGTGGAATTAGCATTTCAGGGCAATAACAAGCATACAAACAAAGCTAGATTCAGCAGGCCTGGATCTAGTCTATGCTACAGCAAACAAGGTGTACCAGTTTTAGTAAGAAACAGTTCAAATATGCAGGCACTATAAGCCTTTAACCAGAAATTCCCAGCTCATAAGGGCAGAGTCCAGCCTCTCTTCCCACAAGAGTGCAGACCACGAACCTTCTTAATGTAAAATAACTGGCCTGAAGCCCAAGTGCTTAAACCAGAACTAATACACTTTTAGAATAACAGACACTGAGCCCTCAATCAGCAGTTCCCAACTTAGAAGGATGTAAGCTACCTGTCTTGCCACCACAGTGCAGGCCACAAACCTTCCTAATGTAAAACAACTGGTCTGAAGCCCAAGTGCTTAATCCAAAAGACTTAGAATGATAGCTACACTTTAATCAAGTTACTACCAAGCAGTAATAAATACAATTGAATACTTTAAAGAATGCCTGGATTAGTGCTCAAGTTATACAAACAAAGCTCATATGTGCCTGTGTTCCAGCCTCTGTCCTCCATCGATATACCAAGCTTTGCACATATGTCATGCTGTTGGGGGTTGTTCTGTAGTGGGCTGTGAGTATATCACACTGCCATTAGTCCACTGCTGTTGTATCCCACGCATACAGTGGGGCTGGGGCCATATATGTGTGGGTGTCAGCTATACAATACATGTGTGCCTGTATGCACTCCATAGGCCAGTGTATGTAACAGTGGTATATGGCCCTGTATTATTGAGTCTAGGTGGGGAGCACCATAAATGACCTAGGCTGTTACAAAATGTGGGGATATCAGGGGTGAGCTGCCACAAGGTATCTGGATGTACAATACTGTATACTTCACCTATATTTACATTACTTACATGATTTGGGGTACTGCAAGTGTACTGCCTTTTGCCATACAGACTGTTCTGTTTGTCGGTGTGCTTGTGATGGTGTCAGTTATGCCTTGTTATGTAACAGTAACAACCCATTTGATCACATAACGTCTTTACTACCTACTGAGTTTGTACAGAATGTAGATATATTGCTGAACTACACACCTGCAGTACATACTGTTGATTGTTTGATATCCTGTGGCCCTCTCTGTCTTCACTATTGTACATTTTGAAGGGCTTGGCCTGGACAGCAACAGTTGTGAACCTTTCCAGACTACTGTATTAGTGTAACTGTTTCACAGTTGCAGTACTCTGTTTATATGGTTGTCAGTGTCTGAACAGCTATATGACATGACATATAGAACTGTAATAATACACAGTGAATGATTTCCCATTTCTGCAGCCTGTGTGTGGTGTCTTTCCTAGGACCTCTCTATCGGTATATGTTGCAGGCAACGATTGGCATTTGTATGGGTGGCCCTTACAGTGTCCAGTTGTTCAGGTGTTAACTGTAGACATAGTGGCTGTTACATATTGTGTGCCCCTTCTACATATGTATCTTACTGTACATATATCTGTGTGTATGTGTAGTCACATGTGTGTGTGTGTGTGTATATATATATATATATATATATATATATATATATATATATATATATATATCTGTATCTGCATATTGTGTATCTGTATCCAGGGACTGTTGATAGCTTCCACATATTACATTTCCTATGGGTGGCAGACTGTACTTAGTAGTGTATTGCAGGGCGCACGTGTTTGGCTGTGGGGGGATGCCTATTCGTAAGAGACGTATAGTGTGTGGGGCCTCTCAACCCCATTAACTGTGCATGTGGACATATGTGTATTTGTTAATCTGCCATTGCTATCTACAGATGTATGGCCATGTATACCTGTATAGATATATATATATATATATCTGCTAACATATATATATATATATATATATACAACTATGTCTGTATATACCTACATAGATATATATCTGCCTACACATATGTAACGTGCTGTATAAATGTAGACATATAGGTGTAAACACATATATTTGTCAATTTATGCATATACCTGTATATATGTGCATATATATTGATATATATGTATACAGTATTAGAAAAAAATATATATATATATATATATATATATATATATATATATATATATATATATATATATATATATATATTCAGCAAAACTAAGTAGACTGTGTGGATAAACAGGTGCTCTCACAACAAAGGAAAATATGAGAAAAAGTAAATGTAAAGAGCACTTAACCACTGCTAAATAAAACACTGATTTAATGAAATAAATAAATAAATAAATATGTGCATATATATATATTGATATATATGTATACAGTGTTAGAAAAAAATATATATATGTATATATATATATATATATATATCTACATATATAGATATGTTGTATCTGTTTAAATATTAATATAGTTGCACAGTCATCTAGGTGTTGGTATGCATTGTACTGTTGCATGACAGGACTGGATGATATGTTTGTGAAAACATGGACTTTCTTTGTATCTGTCTTAGTGGTAAATCACTCTGTCTAGGTGTGCAGGGTCCTTGGTTTGAGTCTTGCAAGAGCTGTTTATTTTGTTGCTGGGCAGAACACGGCCCGTTGGATACAGAATGATTAAGGCACCTTAAAGCAGTTGTAAGCAATATATATATATATATATATATATATATATATATATATATATATGTACATATAGCTGTTTATCTGTCTACATTTACCGCTATATATCTGTCCATATGGCCATGCATGTTCGGCTCATATTTTTGGCCTGTACCTCATTCTCTTGGCAATTGACATGGATGATCGCAGCATTGAAGTCAGTAACTAGTGCCGACACATTTGTTTCAGACTTCATGTCCTTCTACATATGTGTTCTAATACATATACCTGTGTAACTAGCAACATTTTAAGTGTATTACAGCAGTATTTGACATATATCCCTATGTGTACCCACATGTTTGCACACTCTGTTCAGACTTCTTGCATTAATAGGTTGTGTGATATGATATTACTACATTTCCTGTACTGTTGACTGATTGTGCTGGATGATATGTTTGTGAAAACATCAGTGTTATGTATATCTGCCATGGTTTAGTGGTAAATCACTTTGTGTATGGAGTGCAGGGTCCTGGGTTTGAACCTTGCAGAGGCAGTTTATTTTGTTGCTGGGCAGAACACGGGCCATTGGATACAGAGTGATTAAGGCACTTTAAAGCAGTTGTAAGCGGGTTTGTGCGGAGCTAAGCACTACCAACTGCCGGTTACAGTTTCTTGCAGTCAGTTAGCTTCTATATTGCTTAACCTGTGTAGGCATAGCTTACTCCTGCACAAACAGGCTGAAACCCTCTTACTGCTGCTTAAAAATGGCTACTCCCGCTTACTTCTGAGCTAATTTCTTTAAAAGAAAAGAAAAAAGGGTTGATAGGAAAGTGGTGGAAAAGTGTCACAAAGAGGGTAAGACTGTAGGGAAAATAGCTAGGCATGTGCAGGAAGGGTGTAGGAAAGGTCCATAGCTCCCCATTTCTTCTACGGCAACAGCTGTGCATATACACTGAATTTGGAGGTAGATTTGGACCCTCGTACCCCTGGGAGAGGGGTGAGGACAACATAAATTTGTTGTGATGCCAATTAGACCAGATTACATGTGTCCAGTTTACCGTGTGCGAAATGGACAGCTATGTATGGGATGAGATTTTTTTGTGGGAACAGATTGCCCTTTTTTTTCAGGTGAGAGTGGGATGATTGGGAGGGGTAGTAGGTATATTTGGGGAGGTAGGTTGGGTAGGTTAACAGACAAGACAAACAAGACGCATACAGGGGTGATATATGACACATGTGGGGGGTAAACACCTTGGACGGGGAGGGTTGTTTGGAAGTCGCAAGCCCATGAACCCCCAAATGGAAACAGTGGGACTGAGGTCCCCACCCATGGGCAGTCACCACTGCACCTTCACAGTCACAAAGGTGGCTGTGCTGGGGGCTGTGTGGGAGGGGCAGGCTCACCCTCTAATTGTGCCACTCTGCCCTCAAGCTGGCTTAGCTGGTCTCGAAACACCAGATCGAGCTCCCTACGCACCACAGCCTGGACATGTCGACGGGTGACAGGTTCCTCTCCGTGCATGCCCATGGGGGGGGTGCAAGCCCCATCTCCTGTACCAGTTCCACCCGAAGGTGGTGCAGGGCCAACGGAGGAGGAGATCCCAGTCTGGCCCCAGACATGCTGGTGCCTGGTGCCATGGCCAGCTGAGGTGGGACAGGTGGGTCCGCTGGGACCGGCCTTCCCATACGAGCTATGTTGTAGCAGGTTTATGACAGATATGGGTTAGTAATAGTCAACAGCATTCAAGATTAGTTATAACAGCATGCGTAGGTATTCCCATTAACCCAAAACACCAGATTTAAAACAGTTGCAGAGCAAGCAGAACACATGCATATATGGAACAACAGTGGGCATTACAACAGTATGCAGGTTTCATTGATGGCAACAGGCCACCAATATGGGTGTATTTTAACATGGCACATGCATAGAAACAAATGTGAATATTTATAAACCATTGGGACATAGGTCCCAACAAAATTTTGGAGTGTACACATACCAATTGAGGTGCGTCATTCGGTTATATTTGCACATATGGTAGGGGTGAGAGAGAGAGTACAATTAACAACTAATATATCCTTGTTTTCACAACATTCTTAGTCACTGCAGTGATCTGTCCCTTACATGTATTATTGCACTACCCAATGGCCTTACATTGTACACTGGTATGTTTTATAGATTATTGCATACGTGAACTGTGTCTTCCATACAGGCGTGACAGGATGCAGGTGTTAATGCAACATATGTTGAGAATTGCTCTCATACACTTTGGGTGAGGTGCTAGAATGACAGGTTTGTTTTCATATACATTCTCTGACTATGTACACGTTTGATTATCAGTACATTTCTTGGATCATCACACTGATTTTCTGGGGAACAGGGTACCAGGCTGGAGATGTTAGCCATTTATCTGGACATGCTGGACAGATTGGAACAGTTGTGGGTATGAATATGCATACATCTTTCTGTCTGAACATTCTAGTACATTCTGTACAGTTGTTGGGTGTAATTATGCATGCAGCTTTCTATCTGAACATTGTTACAAAATCTGTACAGTTGTGGGGTATGGTTTTGCATACAACTTACTAGCACTCCCAGGATTCAAACCCCTGCTGTGTGTGACAACAAAATTATAGTTAACATCACAGTACACTGTGCCATCAGGGAATTGATGTTAAGCTTTCTGCTGTTTTCTATCTAAGTCTCCCTCACTTGTACAATATGACTGATCTCTTAGCACTTCCAACATTGTTATACAGAACTTCATACACATTTTATCTGCATACCACAGTGTGGGTAACACTGCGTAGTATAACACTACTATTTATAGTGTGCAACAGTTCAACAACATATGAAAGAAGAGTAAACAAGAGCACTCCAGGGGTTATACCTTTATTCATAGAATATTACACATTTATTTCTACTGGTATGACACTTTCTAAGGCTCTTATATTTATTTGTTATGACAGTACATGCAGAAAAATACTAACCTGCCTTGTGATGCAGCCTTTGCAACCTAGCATTATGGGCTTGCTGGTACGCAGCCTGCTCATCTGCAGCTGTCAGAGAAATACAGTGATATTTAGCCATACCTATCCATAATATACATAAGCTAGGCAATTATTAAATACTTAGTAGAATGAGTACTTACTCAGTACTGGGGCATTAGGCTTCTGCCGAGACTCCTGGATCCACTGTCCAGTACATCCCCCCTCTGCCACTTCAGGTCAGCATGGTGGTGCCTGACCTGTTTACCAGTCCGGGGGATACCTGTGGCACTGGTGAGTTCACAGGTGAGACTGTCCCAGGCCTCCGTTTTATACTGCGAGCCCTGGTACTGGCCCTGCAGTTGTCTCTGCTCATGGTGTTTTACCAGGAACCATTCCATGAATTTTGACTCCTGGATGCCCCAGTGCTGCGCTCTAAATCGAGTGCCTTCACCCACACCAGCCATTCTGCCTGCAGTAGGAAGCTACAACCAGTTATGAGAAGTATTCTCGCCTGTGGGGTTTAAATACGGCCAGTGTCCCACACTTTTCCATGATTGGCCGTTTTTTAAAAGGCTAAGCTATGGGTACACCTGCTTACCTAAGGTTGGCAGTGCTTAAAGAGGTATACCACTGGGCAGATTGAATTGGCTCCCCTACACTTTGCTTACACTTACTAAGTTGAGCTGTGCTGCTGTTAGCATTGCTTAATAGTTAATTAGCACCATATTTGCCTTTTGGCAGTGATTTATTATTCATTACAGGTTATATATGTGTCTGGTATCCGTGATTCATGTGTACATACACTGCATGGGGTCCTGGGGACTTCTACACTTTATTACAAAAACAATCAAATCTATGCTTACTGCAGTAATCCAGTTCACATATTTATGTCCTGTGGCAGGTTATACAACATCACACTGTACATAGATTCAGTTTACATGTTTGGTTTGATTTTCCTGTGGTGAGGATAAGTTTGCTGATACCTCATTTATATGTATTGCTATGATGGCTTAGTGGTTAACTACTGTGACTGTGGTGTACAGGGTCCTGAGTTTGAGCCTTGCAGAAGCTGTTTATTTTGTTGCTGGGCACAACACGGGCCATTGGGTACAGAGTGATTAAGGCACTTTAAAGCAGTTGTAAGCGGGTGTGAGCGTATTTGTGTGGAGCTAAGCAATGCTAACCTCCGGTTACAGTTTCTTACACTCAAGTTAGCTTCTACTTTGCTTAATCTGTGTAGGCAACTCTTACCCCCGCGCAAACACACTTAAACATGCTTACTAGTGCTTATATATGCTTACTACTGCTTATTTGTGCTTAAACCTGCTTCTTAGTGCCTTATTCATTATGACACTGACACTTCACATGTGCATTTAATGCAGTACTCCAGTTCACATTTAAATGTTATTTAGTAGGTTATACAGCAAAAAAATGTAAAAAAAATGTTCATATACAGATTTCACATGGAAAATGGTATGTGCTGCAGTGGGACTCGAACTGGGAATGCCTTCTCATTAGGCAGATGCTCTGACCACTTCACTATTGCTGTGCTGCTTCATTTGCATATATCTTCCTTGTTATCCTATTCAGCCTTTTAAGCTGCTTTAACCGTAGCTAAGCGATGGGCACACCCACGCACCTACCGTTAGCTGTACTTGGAGTTTTAAAAAAATAAAAGGGTTTCTTCTTTTTATTTTTATGTCCTGTTGCTGTTATACACATGGGGGACTGTTGGTGGGGATATGCGGACACCTATCAGTGGTCTCGCTCATTTATTTACACTTTCTGCTGTTCTACTTTGCAGGGGCATGTTTATTCTGAGAGCTCTGTTCTCAGACATGCTCCCTACACTCATCCACGCTCCTTATAGGATTAGGAGTTCAGGCAGCGCGCCTTCATTAATATGCATGGCGAGCTGCTGTCCTCCTCCAAAATGGCTGCTTCCGTGCAGGACTAGACTAGTCCTACATGGAAGATTAGTAAATCCAAGGGATAGTTTATTTAGCTCAGTGCCAACAGCGCAAATATTTTTTTGTTGGTAAAACCAATCATACTCTCATAGATATAAAGAACACAAATGATACAAATCCATTAGCGAAACATGCTTTGGAGGTAGGGGGAGTTCATTCTTTTAATTTTATGGCTATAGAGAAAATGCACAAGGATTTAAAAATGTGAGGTCTCCCCACTAGAACTGAATATGGGGAGCTTACGTTTACAAGCTGATAAGAGAAAAGGGCTAAATGGTAAGGTCTCTTTAAGCCCAGCAGTGAAACTACGAGGCTTAGCCTGGTGATACTTTGTATCTTTTAAGGTTTTTAGCTTGTGATCTCATTGATAGATATGATTGGTTTACAGGATTTTCTGAGTTTGTTTTAAATTTGTGAATGATTTTCACATTTCTATGGTCAGATGAAGCAGAAAACATTCCCTGAAACAGCTTACCTGTGTGACGCCCCAGCTCTGACCCAGTAATCAAGGAGCCTCAGTCCTTACCACTGTCAACAGTGAGGGACATGCACACCGGGAGGATGACAAGTACACACAAAGTAAAGTGGAATTTCCCTTAAGAGCACACAGAAACCACAGTAGGTCTGCGGCTGGCTTCTCCTCCTTTCTCCGGATCCCCAATAAGACTCCCCAGTGGCACAGCTGTAGGGTTGAGATCTCAGCTGAGTGGCCAAACCAAGACCTCCAACTCCCTCTCTGTCCAACCAGAGCTTCTTGTCCCTGCCCAAGTAGCTGACACACACACACACTTTGAGGTTTGATTTATATAGACACACACACACACACACACACACACACCTGTGAAAGGCTGGCACAGATTTACTATCTATGCCCCCTTTTGCCCAGACTATAAGGTAGTTTCCACTGCCACCAGCCACTACTTTAAGGCCCTTAGCAAAGGGTGGCCAGTCCTACTCTGTAATTTTACTATTACTCCAAATGGTAGTCTGGCCAAGAACAAGGCTATTAGGAATGGCCTGCACAGTGGTACCAAATAAATATGCAAGTGCTCTCAGAGTTTAATATGTCTCACAAATATCAGCCACAAAGATAGGTTTAAATATATTTAATAATAAATAATAAAAGAACAAAACAATACTAAATATGTATTTACAGTGAGCTCAGAGTTCAAAATCACAGGAAATATTTAAAATAACATTGCAAGACAGTTTCAGATAAGTACAGAAAACATCTAAACTAATGTTTACTATATTTCTAACTGTATCTAAGAGAAACTACTGTACCCTAGACTTACTTACAGAACAAAAAGCAGGCAAAAGTGGTGAGTGGATGTTCTTGTCAGGTCAAAGACAAAATACCAAATGCCCAGTCACTCTCTGCTGGGATACTTGCAGCATGGCATCACCTTTTGTCACCTGACTTCAGTTTCCAGGCTCAAAAACGACCATTGCTAGAAATTGCTAGCAGTTAGCATCTCCCTGTGAAAATACATCTTTCAGATGTTTGCAGATCCTGGAAGTCATAAAACAATAAAACACTTCTAAATCTCAAGCCTAGTAATTGTCTCTCGTTCAAGGCAACACAGAGAGTCCCCTAGTGTAGACGGGTCTATATTAGTTCATCGACAGCTTAGGTTTTCGGATCTGTAATGATCAACACCTAAGCATCGAACTTGCAAAATCTATCTGGAACGGTCATTTAAGCGAATTCTTTCCAAGGGGAAAGAAGTCGCTTGGCCGTTATCGGGGATTTGCCCTTTCGGCAATGTGGAGCAATCTCGGAGTTGGTATATTTAGTTAGGGGGGTGTGGGGCCACAGCCCCCCACTTTATTTAGGTTGAAAAGTTAATTTTGTTCGTGGACGGCGTACTGAATTCTTTCCCGAGGAAAGAATTTGCTTAAATGACCATTCGCGAGTTTGCAAGTTCGACGCTTAGGTGTCGATCATTACAGATCCGACAACCTAAGCTGTCGATGAACTAATATAGACCCGTGTAGACATCCTGCTCCTGTTGACTGAAACTGAAGGGAGGGTGGACTAATGTTTGAGGTGTTTGCCTTACAAATACAAGGTGCAAGGTTTGAGTCTCACAAGGGATAATTCTCTAGGCTTAAAATGGCTCCCAAGGACACTTAGCCTAGTACTAATCTGTGAATCTGTGAAAAAAACCTCTCTTGTTTATGGCCCAGCAATCAAGTACTTCAATCTCAACTATTCTTAAGTTTTGCAAGTTAATCTCCAGTTAAAATACTTACATCTAAATAATTACAGTATTGTATAAAAATATCTCTTCAGCACAACATGTCCATACAATATGACATAAAGTTCTAATATAGTGGTAACACAAGCAATTACATCTTGCTGATATTCACAAATGACATGTAACTATTTACAAAATTCCAGATAGCTGGGCTGACAATATTTCCTTTTGTGACAACCATTTTTTATGCATTAAAGTGGTTCATTTTTTATCATTTTGTTGAATGCTTTTTTATTTGCCGTGCACAGTGGATGTTCCTTTTGTTTTGCTTATTTGTATTTTTTGGTTACATCTCACTGGTTCTTTTTACCAGACGTTATTTTCTTCATTTGTTTTTCAGTTAGTCTTCTTTGCTGTCTAGTCTTTTCCAGTTTTATACAAAATTGTCAGCCTAATATTTTGTTGTCTTTAACCAGTGAAATATGGGAATTAACAAATGCTATTTTCTGAATTTCCCAGTCTACTTGAACATCTGCTATTTATGTATTTATTTATTTTTATTTTATTTAACATTTGTTTACTGGGAAGGTACGACTTAGAACAAAGCTAATTTTCAGCGGAGGCCTGGGGAGAAATGTGGGAGGAAACCAGAGCACCCAGAGGAAACCCACATGAACGCAGGGAGAACATGCAGACTGCACGGAAAGCACTCCAGCCAAGAATTGAACCGGAGAACCTCTTGCTGTGAGGCAACAATACTACCGCTGCACCACTGCACCATCCAAGTGAATTATTATGCTGAATTAATCACATGATTGTAGTTTTTGTCTCCAAAAAGAACATTTCCTTATGGAGGCATGTCATCTTAAATTGCTAATATTACTGGTAACGAATCCTTGTGCCACTACATATTAGTACTCATGTCAGGGCAAGATCAGAGCTGACCTGCATAGGGGGCAAGCTAGCTACAGAGTGTTGCAAAAACATGCAGCATTGAGTAACCAAAATGTTATGAATGTTAAGTTGTCAATCTCGCCTTCATTCTTGCTTGATGGGTTCGGAGCCGATCCCTCGGCTCCGACTCGGCACTTGCTTTAGCTCGAGAACTCCTTTTACCAGCTCGAGGCAGCCCCATATCCCATGATGCAAGGCAGGAAGTACCCAGATCTCGTTTGCCGCTTCGCTTGGGAGGTCTTCTCTTTACCAGCTCCTGGTAAGTAATTCACATTTGTGACATTTAAGCCCCTTTTAGTTAAAAACTTTTGTTTTGATAGTTTAACTTTAAATTTAACTTTTTCTGACAGAAATCCCTGTCTCTTTTAATTTTTTAGTCAGTTAATTTCCCTGTCCCATCCCCCCCCCTGTTAGGGTGTGTGTGTTGGTATTTTTACTAAATACCTTTTGGTATTAGTTTAATTTAATTGGACTGGTGTGTGTGTGTTTTGTTAGGCACCATGTCTAAAGAGAGGGTTTCAGGTTTTAAGAAGTGTGACTCGTGCTGTCAGAAGATGTCTCTGACAGACGGTCACACTTCTTACCTGTACTGTTTAGGCCCTCTTCACCTGCAGGACTCCTGTGCTATTTGTCACTCCTTCCAGCCAGAGAGTCCTGCAGGAGAGAATAAGTTGATTCTCAGGGTCTTCTTAGTCGGAGGGCTCTCCGCATGTCGGCCCACAAAATCAACTAAATCTGCCAAGACCCAGGCTTCTGTTTCTAAGCCTGTGGCCTCGGCCCGACTCGTGATAGAGTCGAGATCGGCTCGGCTGGAGCGATTCTGATCCACTAAGCTTCGGCCGATGGCTATCGGTGCCGATCTGTTTTGACCACTGTGGTGTCGGTTCCGACCGGCTCCGACACCCACGTGGCACGGGCATCGATGTCGGCTCGATCGGCTCCGACACCCATGTGGCACAGGCATCGGTATCGGCTCGATCGGCTCCGACACCGTTACTTTGGTGGCTGTATCGGCTCCGGCTGGGGCCGATACATCGAGGTTTTCTGCCGGCTCGAAATCGGTGCCGACAGGATCAGTAATATCGGCTCCGATGACCCATTCCAGGAAGAGGTCGAGGTCTCCTTCCTTGGAGCCGATACTTTCGGCTCGGCCTCGCCTCTTCTATCGGGCAGCCATCGGAGGCGATCTTCAAGGTCATCCAGGTTGTCAGACCATGACCTAGAGAGTGGTGGGTAGATTGCTCAAGTCACAGGTACTGGCCCAAATGCTACACAGTCCGTCTCAGCAGGCGACTGTTGGTCCACACCCCGTTACAGTTCCTCCTTCAACTCTACCCCAGAGCTTGGAGTTGGAGTCTTCGGGCATGGTTACTGCTACGGCTGGAGGACGGATACCCCTTCTGTTCCTTCAGCCCCTACTCTATCTCCTCTTCCTTAGAGGGATTCGTGGTCGGGCTTCCATGGTCTCCTCCGAGGGTGAGTGGCATCGGACCCTTGTCCGAACTCCGCTCTTCCCCTTGGAGCCTCGGCCTTGGTGAGCTCGGCTCCGACATCTGCCTCGGAGACTTCCCTTCGGTGGCCCCTGGGTTCCTAGCTCTTGGGCGCCTCTCGGACCTGCCTGGGGGAGCATTCGAGGTGATGAAGAATGTACTGGCCACTGGTATCAGTCAGCAGTCTCTTCCGTAGCTCCTCCCTCTATTGTACCTGTTGACATCTCTGCCACTTCTCTTGCTACAGGACCCAGAGATCCTCCGCCTCAGGTTTCCCCATTGGAAATTTCCCCCTCTTCCGAGGATTCTCCTGATGTTTCGGGAGATCCTCCTAGGAAGAGGACTTGTAAGAGGAAGCATGTAGACTCCCCTGAGTCTGTCACTTCGGATACTGACTTTGATGAGTCAGAGGGATCCCCTAGATCCCCCTCTGAGGATGTCTCCTTCTCAGACATCCTAGAACTTCTGAAACAGAGGGGAAACTGGCCCACCAAAGGAGCTGGGAGAAGTAGTTCAGGATCCTACAGCTGCAGGGGCCCAAGAAAAAATTGCTTCGCAGCTAGGAACCCTCAATTCCATTGCTAACTCCTCCATGCGGCTAATATCTTATGCTGCTGATGGAGCGAGTAGAGCCGCAGGCACAGGTGTGGCTCTTAGACGCCAAGCCTGGATGCGGCTATGTGATTTTGCCGGATCCTTTAAGGCGTCCTTCACAAATTCTCCTTTGATGGGTCAGCTTTGTTTGGCCCTCAGGTGAAGGAAACCTTGACCAGGTGTGAGCAGGACGGCAAGACTCTTTCTGCTGTTGGAGTCCGTTTTCCACCTTCTAGGCCTTATCCCAAAGGACAGAAGGGTGGGAAGATAATGGTTCCGTAAATCCCAAGGAGTCACGCGGTTCACGTGGTCAGTTTACCCCTAGAGGCAGAGGTAACAACAACAGACGCCGCTCTAGAGGCAGAGGGGTCGAAGAATCAGGGCAACAGGAGTCTCTTCCTGAGAAGCCCTTTCAGCATCCCTGAGGTGTTGCCCGGCTGTCCCTCCTTGGAGGCAGTCGGGGAAGATTATCACTGTACCCAGAAGCCTGGCATTCCTCACTCAAGACAGATGGGTACAGTCGATCATATCAAGGGTTACATAATTCCTTTCGAGGAAAGTCCCTTCCCCTCAAGTTCCCTTCCAGATGTACCACCGGTCTAAGGGACATTGCAGAGTTAGAGATCGCCAAAACTACTGCAAAAAAGAGCCATTCAGCCAGTCTAATAGACCATTCAGAGCCCGGAATCTACTCAAGGTTCTTTTTGGTCCCCAAAAGGCGGAGACTGGAGACCAATATTGGATCTCAGCAGACTCAACAAGTCTGTCAGGAAGACAAGATTCCGAATGGTCACTCTTCAGTCAATTCTGCCCTTCTTACAGAAGGACAACTGGATATGCTCAATAGATCTTCAGGATGCGTACTATCACATCAAATTCACAGACGCCCAGGAGATTTCTCCGCTTTCGGGGCCATATTTGTTTAAGTCCCCTTTTTTCTACTACACCCCAATTTTACCCAAAACTGGAGTTCCGGGTCCCTGGGGTCAAAATTCCAGGGGTTTACCGCCCTGGCTCCTTCAGCCCCAAGGTCACATCAAGCCCGGGTTCACTAAATGCTCATTTGGGTTCGTCCCCGAAAAGCTCCTTTCGCCCCCAGCATTACCTTCAAGGAAACTTTAGTTCTTACACTCAAGTTAGCTTCTACTTTGCTTAATCTGTGTAGGCAACTCTTACCCCCGTGCAAACACACTTAAACATGCTTACTAGTGCTTATATATGCTTACTACTGCTTATTTGTGCTTAAACCTGCTTCTTAGTGCCTTATTCATTATGACACTGACACTTCACATGTGCATTTAATGCAGTACTCCAGTTCACATTTAAATGTTATTTAGTAGGTTATACAGCAAAAAAATGTAAAAAAAATGTTCATATACAGATTTCACATGGAAAATGGTATGTGCTGCAGTGGGACTCGAACTGGGAATGCCTTCTCATTAGGCAGATGCTCTGACCACTTCACTATTGCTGTGCTGCTTCATTTGCATATATCTTCCTTGTTATCCTATTCAGCCTTTTAAGCTGCTTTAACCGTAGCTAGCGATGGGCACACCCACGCACCTACAGTTAGCTGTACTTGGGTTTTAAAAATAAAGGGTTTCTTCTTTTTTATTTTTATGTCCTGTTGCTGTTATACACATGGGGGACTGTTGGTGGGGATATGCGGACACCTATCAGTGGTCTCGCTCATTTATTTACACTTTCTGCTGTTCTACTTTGCAGGGGCATGTTTATTCTGAGAGCTCTGTTCTCAGACATGCTCCCTACACTCATCCACGCTCCTTATAGGATTAGGAGTTCAGGCAGCGCGCCTTCATTAATATGCATGGCGCGCTGCTGTCCTCCTCCAAAATGGCTGCTTCCGTGCAGGACTAGACTAGTCCTACATGGAAGATTAGTAAATCCAAGGGATAGTTTATTTAGCTCAGTGCCAACAGCGCAAATATTTTTTTGTTGGTAAAACCAATCATACTCTCATAGATATAAAGAACACAAATGATACAAATCCATTAGCGAAACATGCTTTGGAGGTAGGAGGAGTTCATTCTTTTAATTTTATGGCTATAGAAAATGCACAAGGATTTAAAAATGTGAGGTCTCCCCACTAGAACTGAATATGGGGAGCTTACGTTTACAAGCTGATAAGAGAAAAGGGCTAAATGGTAAGGTCTCTTTAAGCCCAGCAGTGAAACTACGAGGCTTAGCCTGGTGATACTTTGTATCTTTTAAGGTTTTTAGCTTGTGATCTCATTGATAGATATGATTGGTTTACAGGATTTTCTGAGTTTGTTTTAAATTTGTGAATGATTTTCACATTTCTATGGTCAGATGAAGCAGAAAACATTCCCTGAAACAGCTTACCTGTGTGACGCCCCAGCTCTGACCCAGTAATCAAGGAGCCTCAGTCCTTACCACTGTCAACAGTGAGGGACATGCACACCGGGAGGATGACAAGTACACACAAAGTAAAGTGGAATTTCCCTTAAGAGCACACAGAAACCACAGTAGGTCTGCGGCTGGCTTCTCCTCCTTTCTCCGGATCCCCAATAAGACTCCCCAGTGGCACAGCTGTAGGGTTGAGATCTCAGCTGAGTGGCCAAACCAAGACCTCCAACTCCCTCTCTGTCCAACCAGAGCTTCTTGTCCCTGCCCAAGTAGCTGACACACACACACACACTTTGAGGTTTGATTTATATAGACACACACACACACACACACACCTGTGAAAGGCTGGCACAGATTTACTATCTATGCCCCCTTTTGCCCAGACTATAAGGTAGTTTCCACTGCCACCAGCCACTACTTTAAGGCCCTTAGCAAAGGGTGGCCAGTCCTACTCTGTAATTTTACTATTACTCCAAATGGTAGTCTGGCCAAGAACAAGGCTATTAGGAATGGCCTGCACAGTGGTACCAAATAAATATGCAAGTACTCTCAGAGTTTAATATGTCTCACAAATATCAGCCACAAAGATAGGTTTAAATATATTTAATAATAAATAATAAAAGAACAAAACAATACTAAATATGTATTTACAGTGAGCTCAGAGTTCAAAATCACAGGAAATATTTAAAATAACATTGCAAGACAGTTTCAGATAAGTACAGAAAACATCTAAACTAATGTTTACTATATTTCTAACTGTATCTAAGAGAAACTACTGTACCCTAGACTTACTTACAGAACAAAAGCAGGCAAAAGTGGTGAGTGGATGTTCTTGTCAGGTCAAAGACAAAATACCAAATGCCCAGTCACTCTCTGCTGGGATACTTGCAGCATGACATCACCTTTTGTCACCTGACTTCAGTTTCCAGGCTCAAAAACGACCATTGCTAGAAATTGCTAGCAGTTAGCATCTCCCTGTGAAAATACATCTTTCAGATGTTTGCAGATCCTGGAAGTCATAAAACAATAAAACACTTCTAAATCTCAAGCCTAGTAATTGTCTCTCGTTCAAGGCAACACAGAGAGTCCCCTAGTGTAGACGGGTCTATATTAGTTCATCGACAGCTTAGGTTTTCGGATCTGTAATGATCAACACCTAAGCATCGAACTTGCAAAATCTATCTGGAACGGTCATTTAAGCGAATTCTTTCCAAGGGGAAAGAAGTCGCTTGGCATATCGGGGATTGCCCTTTCGGCAATGTGGAGCAATCTCGGAGTTGGTATATTTAGTTAGGGGGTGTGGGCCACAGCCCACTTTATTTAGGTTGAAAAGTTAATTTTGTTCGTGATCGGCGTACTGAATTCTTTCGAGGAAAGAATTTGCTTAAATGACCATTCATGAGTTTGCAAGTTCGACGCTTAGGTGTCGATCATTACAGATCCGACAACCTAAGCTGTCGATGAACTAATATAGACCCGTGTAGACATCCTGCTCCTGTTGACTGAAACTGAAGGGAGGGTGGACTAATGTTTGAGGTGTTTGCCTTACAAATACAAGGTGCAAGGTTTGAGTCTCACAAGGGATAATTCTCTAGGCTTAAAATGGCTCCCAAGGACACTTAGCCTAGTACTAATCTGTGAATCTGTGAAAAAAACCTCTCTTGTTTATGGCCCAGCAATCAAGTACTTCAATCTCAACTATTCTTAAGTTTTGCAAGTTAATCTCCAGTTAAAATACTTACATCTAAACAATTACAGTATTGTATAAAAATATCTCTTCAGCACAACATGTCCATACAATATGACATAAAGTTCTAATATAGTGGTAACACAAGCAATTACATCTTGCTGATATTCACAAATGACATGTAACTATTTACAAAATTCCAGATAGCTGGGCTGACAATATTTCCTTTTGTGACAACCATTTTTTATGCATTAAAGTGGTTCATTTTTTTATCATTTTGTTGAATGCTTTTTTTTATTTGCCGTGCACAGTGGATGTTCCTTTTGTTTTGCTTATTTGTATTTTTTGGTTACATCTCACTGGTTCTTTTTACCAGACGTTGTTTTCTTCATTTGTTTTTCAGTTAGTCTTCTTTGCTGTCTAGTCTTTTCCAGTTTTATACAAAATTGTCAGCCTAATATTTTGTTGTCTTTAACCAGTGAAATATGGGAATTAACAAATGCTATTTTCTGAATTTCCCAGTCTACTTGAACATCTGCTATTTATGTATTTATTTATTTTTATTTTATTTAACATTTGTTTACTGGGAAGGTACGACTTAGAACAAAGCTAATTTTCAGCGGAGGCCTGGGGAGAAATGTGGGAGGAAACCAGAGCACCCAGAGGAAACCCACATGAACGCAGGGAGAACATGCAGACTGCACGGAAAGCACTCCAGCCAAGAATTGAACCGGAGAACCTCTTGCTGTGAGGCAACAATACTACCGCTGCACCACTGCACCATCCAAGTGAATTATTATGCTGAATTAATCACATGATTGTAGTTTTTGTCTCCAAAAAGAACATTTCCTTATGGAGGCATGTCATCTTAAATTGCTAATATTACTGGTACAGAATCCTTGTGCCACTACATATTAGTACTCATGTCAAGGCAAGATCAGAGCTGACCTGCATAGGGGGCAAGCTAGCTACAGAGTGTTGCAAAAACATGCAGCATTGAGTAACCAAAATGTTATGATTTACTGCTATACCAGCAACTCTCTCAGAGATTCGCTGTTATGAAAAGCATCTCAGAGAGTTTGCTTCTGTTTTTTTCATGCAGTTTTAAATTGTAAGCTGTTGTCAGTTGTCACATTACCTGAATGTTTCTGTTTGTTCAGATGAAAGCCCAGGAAGCAGAGCTGGCTCTGGAGGAAGTAGAGAAGGCAGGGGAAGAACAAGCCAAAACAGGTAACCGATCTTCAAAAGTATACTCGTTTGGCCTTATTTTTATGCCTTTTGCACAGGGTCTTTAAAAATAGTTTACTGTGAAGTTTTTGTTATCCTTGTCTATTTATCCTAAGACCCTCATCTTTTCAAATTATGTTTTTATACCCCCTCCTATATTATTTTGCAACTTTCTTAAATGGAATCTCAGGGAAAAATGCATTTGTGTATTTATGGTTACAGTCTGAGACCTGCTGCAAGACTGGCTTTGCAGACCCTCCAATTCTCTATGCAGTGAATGTTTTACATAAATATTTTGAATCCTCGTATTCCCACGAACAGTAACATGTTGTCAAAATTGGAGACTGTCAAGAATCTGGGAGATTCATTTGTGCATCCAATCTGACACTTGAGTATGGAGCCACTCCTGCGATCCGATATGGCCACTGAGTAGCCATCTAGTGCTTCATGCTCTTGCACTTTTCTCATAATTCCCTTTGCTTTACCTTTTCAGATCTTGTTTGCTGCCATTGTGAAGGGATCTCGATACTGGCTGTTGGCTAAATGTTTAAATGTTTGATCTTTTTCGACATTATCTGCATATTTGAGTTTATAGTGATTTTTAGAATACTTACAGTACATAGAATATTTATTATAATTAGATTAGTTAGATGTTCTTTTCCTAGTTTTAAGCTTTTTACGAGTATTGTTTTTGTTCTGGTCCCTCAGCTTTTCAATACTAAGTTGGCTGCCTAGTTTCACTCTTTGTTTTGAATAACAAAGAGGGTTATTAGAGCTCTAAGTAGTTCTGTTCTAATTCCTAGGATATTGTTCTAATTATTGTTATATTCTGTAGTTATTGAAATGACAGTTAAGAAAATGTGCTAAGTGTGGACATAAGCTTCCACCATAGGACACTTATGATCTTTGTGTGATTTGCTTAAGCCCAGAGCATTTTGATGTGGAATGCTCTGTTTGCAAGGGCTTCAGCCATCATTCATTAGCTGACAGGAGTGCCAAAGTCTGGAATAATTAAGAACAGGAAGCAGGCATCTACTTCTTTTTCCAGAGTACCCAGGAGAAGCGTCTTTTACCACCTCTTCACCAACTAGGAAGTCTTCAATATTAATGGTCATTGTTACTGGGGACATGTCTCCTATGAAGTAGCTTAGCTGACATTCTTTGGAATGGAAGATGTCATGTTTCCTTTATTCAAGATCCCAGTCTACTACTTCTTTAAAATCTGTTAATTCCTTGAGGCATCTCCTGCGTTGGTGGTGCTGCTGTAGCGTTGTAGCCTCGCAGTAAGACGCTGTCCGTTTCGATTCTCAGCTAGAGCGTCTTCTGCGTGGAGACATGCGTGAATGGGCGTACCTTTGTTGAAGGTTGTGTGTCAGGGCTGGTAACTCGGCACATAAAACTCAACTACCAATCATTAGCGGACCGGAGTTCCGCTGTGGCGATCCCTAACCGGGAAAAGCCGAAAAGACAAAAAGTTCCTTGAGGCGTGTCTCTGAAGTGTATTGGGAACTGATGATGAGGGCATTCCTGAAGATGTAGATGGAACTGAGCATCATCCCAACTCCCTCTGATACCCAAACAGATTAGGCTGGCTTTATTTCACCTCTGTTAACTCCTTTCACATTGCCACTGTCTGCATTGGTGGTCTCTGTGTGGTTTTCCATCCAGATCCCATCATAACGACAACCCCAGCCTGAGCTGTGGAGCTGACATCTGTGCATCTGACACACTGCACCCTAAATCCCTTGTTGTTGAGTGGGTCTCTGAACCAGGTCTTCAGCACAGTCTGCAGGGTCAACTTATTTGGAACCATTTTCAGTGTCAAGGTCTTCGGTGTTCAACAGTGCAGCCAGTGGAGCAGCCAGAACAGCTTAGTGACTGATACAAACCTTAGACACCATGCTTCAAGGTGTTGTTTACCAACATCCCATTTGATGACTTCTTTCTGTTTGGACCAATGGTGATAGAGAAGCTTACAAGGTACAAGTAAGATGGGAAGACACTCTCTACCATGTAAGCCAAATTTGAGGATGCAAAAAGACCTTTTAACAGCCTAACAGATATAATATCCTTGGAGCCAAATATTTCACACACTACACTCAAGACACCAAAATTGTCACCCCCCCCCCCCCCCCCCCATTCAAGGCCATCACAGTGTGCATAACCTGTCATATGCTGGTTTGCTAAATATTAACTTGTCTAAACCTCAAAGACCTCGAAAACATGACACAGGCACAAAACACACTCAACATATTAAGCCTACCTCCTAACATAGCACACAAAGAGTCCCAAAATCACAGATAATGAGCCTATAAGGCAGGCATCAACCCAACAAACATTCTTGTTATGGTGACTCCTTTGTAAGACATACAGATGTGCCTCTTACCAGGCTGAGCAAGGAAAGAGTGACTGTTTATTGCTTGTCTGGTGCCTAGATCTGTCAGATCATATATGCACTCAAGTCCGTGAACAATGAGTACCAGTATGACTCCATCATAGTTCATATGTGTCAGTGACTTTAGGTGTATCTGTCTGGGTTATATGAAGAGACATGATGGAGGTCTCAAACTATGTGTCGATGGCATGTATGAGTCTACCATTGAGCAACATTCTACTATCCCTAAGGATGATGCCGCAATATGAGAAAAATAATTGACTTCAGTAATTGGCTTAGTTTTTGGTGACATTGAAAGTGCATAGATATTTGTCAGTATGGGAGGATATGATCGACAGACCATGCTGCTTCGCCAAGGATGACCCGTATCTCTCCCCTCTAGAGTTTCAGTTATTGTCAAAGACCTTGTCCTCCCCTATAGTACCTTTTTTAGGCAATGTCAACCTGATAAACCTACCAGCATAATGAAATAAACAAAGGAAAAAGCAAAGGAAAATATGAGGGTGTTACTGATCAGTGCTAGGAGCCTAAACAAGAAACTGCACTCCCCTACAAGCCCTTCTTATCCTTGACAAAGTCTGTGTAGTGACTGAGATATGGTTTAAAATAGTGGAGAGAACTCCAGCTGTGCAGGACTATAACACCTTCTACATGTCTAGACCAGCTACTGTGCAGGTGGGGAAAAAGGTGGAGGTGTCTCAAGTCTACATCCAGAAGAAACTGATATCAAGGCTTGCAAAGTAGTATGATGGACTAGAGCTTCTGTATGTCCAAATAACAAGCAGAAAGGTCCTATGCCATATATTAGCTAGCTGTAGAACTCCCTTTGTGACACAAGAAAGCCACAACACCTATCTGCAGGAACTAGAATCACTCATTATTAAATGCAATACCATTTTCCTAGGTGCTCTAAACTATCCAGCTGTAGAAAACCTATACCACCACTAGTGCACAAGTACAGAGATTCCTGGACTTTGTCAATACAAATTGGAACAATTAGTGCACTCACTAGGAGGAATAACACCTTGGATCTTATCCTTAATAATATAGGAGCATCTTGCACCACTGTCCCTTGGGTATGTTTATCACTTGTTACGTCTGGCCATTAAGTAGTTTCCTTCAAAATAAAATTGAAACTAGACATCCCTTCCACCAAAGGTATGTTTAGAAATTTCTTTAAGACAAACTACCTACTCCTAAGTGATACTTTACAGTCTTCAAATCCCTAACTAACCCAGTTAACCCATGAATACACAGAAATGTACACCACCACTCTGTACCAGCATGTCAGCTATACCCCATAGGAACAAGTGCAGGACAAACCCCAGAAACAAATCCACATGGTGGGACCAGAATATCAACAAGTTGTATAATAAAAGAAAAAGAATTTCATCCAAAAGTAAGAGGCGTAATCCCCATAATGTTGGAGCCCTTATCACTGAAAAAAAAAAAAAACAGAAGTTTAATAATATCTTCCAGAGCCAAGTTTCAGGCTAAAATAGCTACCTGAGCCAAAGCCAATTACAAGGCATTCTTTACTTGTGTTCATAATCACAAAAGCAAGCACAATGCAGCAGTGCGCTGAGCTGATTGTGAACGATGTTACCTACAATGAAGCTGAAGGTATAGCAAACCTACTGGCTGATTAAATTTAGCTCTAACTTTATCCCTCTCTCCCCTTCATCTGTCCCTTACAATATACCTGAAACTTGCTTACCTCCAGCTATCACATAAGGGCAAGTCCTAAAAGTGGTATCAAAAGCTAAGAATAGTGCATAGATAGGTCCTGACAAAATCCCTCAATGCATCATAAATAGCATGAAGCATGATTTTGCCACATCCCAAACAGCACTATTCAATCTCCGCCTCCATACAGGTTTTGTACCAAGCAAATGGAGAACAGCTGCAGTCATTCCCTTGCATAAGGGAGTACCTTCCACAGACTCAAGCAGTTGCAGACCCATAAATCTGACCAGCCTTATATGCAAAGCAATGGAAAGACTTAACATTGAACTGATAAGTGTAAACACAGGGAGCCTTCAAACACTAGACCTGTCTCAGTCTGGATTTGTCAAGGGTAGGTCATGCTTACTAAACCTGATGGACCTTTTTTTGAAAAGGTCACCAAAACAATGGATGAAGGCAAAATGGTACACACCATATACCTGAACATGGCCAAAGCTGTTGACACAATTCCCCACTCAGGCATAGTAGAAAAGCTAAATAAACTGTGAATAAGCCCCTGTGTCACCTGATAGATTACCAACTGGTCACAGATAGGATGCACAAAATGAAAATAGGGGAATTTATGTCCATAAAGAGACCAGTCACTAGTGGTGTCCCCCAGGAATCTAGTGCTGGGATCTCTCCTGTTTGGCATCTAGTTTTCTGAAGTAAAAGACTATACCAGAGTGATGTTTTTTGTATTTCACTATTGCAGTCATCACATTTGAGTTATCCCTGCCAGGGTAGCCCTCGGCCGGCTCAAATACCAGAGACTTTAGTATTTCTGCATCGGTTGCTGTCACTTGAGGACTGACGTCAGGTTGTCAGTAGTATAAAGTAAGGCAGCCAGTGCCATTACATCAGTCTTTCTTGCTGTGGAGCCCAAAGCAGAAGCAGTTCACACGAGTGCCGGTCGGCCACTACCTGAGTTTTCATCTACCGAATTGAAGTTGAAGTCTTCTAAAGCTAAGTACCCGGCTGGGGATCCTTTTTTCCTGCACTAACTGATGTCAGAAAAAGTTAATAATTGTCTCGCCTGTGGAAAGCAAATACTACACCGAGACGTTCACTCTTACTGTGTCACTTGTTTAGGCCCAGACCACGACGTCCCCCATTATCTCTTCTGTGCTTTGTTCAGCACCAGAACTATCCATTGTCGAGCCCTTATTGTAGCCAGATATTTTCGTGTACAGTCCTTGAATTCCGATATGGCTTTGGTAAGCAATCCAACAGCAGATCTTCTGAAAAAACGTAAAGATAAAGGCAGAGATAGACCACACAGGTCCAAACCTACTGACGACACTTCCGTTAAGCTAGTCGTCAGTCCTCCAGTACTCAGTGAGGTGCTTTCACAGCCCATGATGCCCGTTTCAGTTGATTTGCAGGCCATTACCGATACCCTTTTGGAGTCTCTAACTAAACTAAGGATCCTGCGGTCGTCTCTACCTTGGATGGGTCCGGAGCCGCTGAGCAGGCACCAGCTTCCGAGGAAGTCCTTCGCACTACCAAATCTTGACACAAACCGACGTCTTCTTTCACGACTACCATTCTTTCAATAACAAACGAGTTTCTAAGGCACAGGGTTCATACCACACCCAAGAAACTGACAACCCACTCTCAGGCACCTGCTACTTTGCCTCAGTCTCAAATGCTTAAAATGGCAGAAGACCTTATCATGCTGATCAGGGGAAGCCTAACTATCCCCCAGCAAAAGGAAGAGAGATCTGTCCCCTGTAGTGTTATCTGAACAAAAGTCAGATGAATCTGATGCATCTGACTATGAAGACATACAACCCCTCTCCACCTATGAGGATTCTGATGCAGAAGACTCCATTCCTTCAGCCTCTCCCCCAGAGAATTTTTCTTTTGGGGAAACCCTGCATACTTTAAGGGAGCATTTCCAATGGGAGAATCAGGACTACCCTCCGTCTCGGGGAATTCCTAGATCTTCCGCAACACAGACCCTTGGCCACCCCCCCCCCCAGTCCTAGATGTTGTGTAGGATGTTTTCCACAAATCCAGCTTAACTCCTGACCCCCTACCTCCTGCTCCCAGAAAACCAGACAGGTACTATAGAGTCCCTGACTCACACAAATATCTTTTTAAAAATCCAGCAGCTGACCCTGAGGTAATTTCTGAAGGGCCAAAAGGGATTAAAGAAACCTCTGGTAAGAATCCCACCCCCTCAGACAGGGATTCCTGAGTATTGGACAGATGGGGTAAAAAAGTATACACCTCAGCTACTCTTGCTATCAGGGCACTAAATTGTCAGTTTCATATGCAGAAATTTCAGCAACATATCTTGGAACTCCTTAAACAAAAAATGTCTTCCTTTCCTGTTTGGGCAGAATCTAAAGATTTACAAAATTTGATGCATTGTGCATGTCAAGTAACTAAACATGCTTTGCACTGTGGTTTTGATGCCCAAGAAGCTTCTTGCAAGGCAGCAGTCACTGGTTCTGTCATTGGAAGACATGCATGGCTTAAGGAACAACCCCTGCCAGACCATGTCAAATCTAAATTGTTGGATGCCCCCTTGCACACAGATAACTTATTTGGCACTAAGGCAGAAGAGGTCTTGGAAAAAGATGGAAGAAAAAGCAAAATCTATGCAAACTGTTAAGGATTTCTTACAGGTCCAGCCCCCCTAGGTTCAGCAAGCATTGTCCCTCCAAGCACTGGTGCTTTCCTGCTCCGAGGAAACTGGCCCAGCCTAGGCCCAGAGGAAACAGACCCCCCAGACAGCAGCCCCAGGGAATGCAGAGATCTAAGCAGTGGACTACCTCCACTTCAAAACCAGGGAGTTCTAAGTCACCCCCTTATGGAAAGAACTCGCAGTGACTCACCACCTCCCCCACCCCCCTCTGCCCACCTTCACCTACCCCTGGGAGGAAAACTTTCCTTTCACTCAAACACCTGGGCCACCATTGCCAAGGACCAATGGGTTCTGAACATTGTGTTTCAGGGATACAAATTTTCCTTCCACACCCTTCCAACCCAAAAAGGATTCACAGATCTGCCACCAAATCAGTGGACAGAGGGTCAAAAGCAAATCCTTTCCCTGCTCTCTATGAGGGCAGTAGAGCACATTCCTGCAGAACAGATAGGCCAAGGCTTCTACTCCAGACTTTTTCTGGTGCCCAGAAAGAGTGCATCTGGCACCCCATCCTCAATCTATCCATTCTAAACACCTTCTTGGTGATCCCAAAATTCAAAATGCTCACCCTCCAGCAGCTGCTACCCATGCTCTCCAAGGACGCTTGGCTAGGTACCTTAGACCTAAAAGAGGCCTACCGCCACATTCCTATTAGGGAATCATGCATAAAATATCTCTGCTTAAGGGCAGGATCTCAACACTTTCAGTTCTCTGCGCTTCCCTTTAGCTTATCTACTGCTTCCACAGTTTTCACAAAATGTCTTGCTCCAGCCATTGCTTTTTGCAGACAAGGAAATATTCAAATTTACTCATACTTATACGACTGCCTTATTCAGGCAGACAGCCAGGAAAAGCTGCTCAAGCACTTGGCCTTTGTAAAGACCCTACCACCTCCCTAGGATACACAATCAACGAAAAGAAATCCAAACAGGTGCCCACCCAAAGGATAATCTTCTTGGGAGTAAGTCTGGACACAGCATCCCAGATGGCATACCTTACACCAGAGAAACAAATTTTCCTGACAGCCTACTTCTCTCAACTAGCCACCAGGCCCCAGCTATCTGCAAGGAAGATCTTGCAAGCTCTGGGGATCGTTGCATCTTGCATACTACTCATTCCATATGCCAGACTGCATATGAGGAAACGTCAGTGGTACCTATAGAACCTTTGGTGTCAACACTCTCAAGACCTGGAAACCCTTCTACCTATAGTTCCTTGCCTCAGAAAGGATTTTCTTTGGTGGGCAACAGCATGCTCACACAACAAGGGACTGCCCTTCTCCCACCCCCTGCCGCACAGACCCTCACCACAGATGCATCAGACTACACTTGGGGTGCACACCTGGACAGCAGGTGCCTACAGGGCCAATGGAGCCCACAGCAAATCCCTCTGCACATCAGTCTGAAAGAGATGATGGCTGTACAGCATGCCTTGATGGCTTTCAAACACCTTCTCTCTCCAGGGGTTCTCCTGAAAAAAACAGACAAACACCACTGTAATGTGGTACATCAACAAGCAGGGAAGGACTCAATCCTACCCTCTATGCAGACTGGTCATGTCCCTTTGGTTCACACCCTCTTCCATGCAACTACACCTGTTAGCTCAATACCTACCAGGCTCTATCAACTCTCTGGCTGACCAGCAGAAATCTTTTGGACCCACATGAGTGGCAACTCAACTGAAGTACCTTCACCCTAATAACTCAGAAATGGGGAACCCCGAAGGTAGACCTCTTTGCCTCGCACACCAACTATCAGCTCAGCAAATTCTGCACCAGGGAGCATCACTGCATGGCTTGGAAAGTGGATGCCCTGTCCTTCCCCTGGATCAATCTGTCGGTCTATGCCTTTCCTCCCCTACCTCTCATCCCCAGGATACTGCTCAAAATAAGGGAGGAAAAACCAAGGGCCATTCTTATAGCTCCAGACTGGCCCATACAACACTGGTACCCCTTGCTGCATAGCCTGTTCCCGCTGCCTCCATGGCATCTTCCTCAGATTCTAAACCTCCTGACCTAGAGGGAAGGTAAATTCATGCATCCCCAATTGCAGACACTCAGTTTGGTAGCTTGACTTATTCCCTAATCCCGAACCAATCTGCCATCCTCAGTAAACAGGTTTTGGATGTTATCCGTGTGGCCAGATGTCTTAGCACCAGAAAGTCTTATGCAAATAAATGGAAAAGGTTCTGCACCTGGATCCATGATAAGGGAGCCATTACGGCATAGCCCTCCATCCCTCTCATCCTGGATTACTTAGCTGACCTATTACACAGCGGTCTCTCTTTCTCCTCTGTAAAAATTCATGCCTCTGCTATTTCTGCTCATTTTCCCACTGAGCAACCCCTTTTCTCACACCCTCTGATGAAATAGTTCCTCAGAGGGGATGGTAACTTGAGGTCCCCCAGAAGGGCACCATTACCAGCTTGGGACCTTAACTTTGTCTTGGAAAAGCTCACCCTGCCCCCTTTTGAACCAGCTTCTTCTGCAGAGTTAAAACTTCTCTCCTGGAAGACAGCATTCCTTCTGGCCATCACTTCAGCCAGAAGAGTCTCTGAGCTACAAGCACTCATGATTGTGGAACCCTTAATCATCTTCCATACAGACAGGGTATCCCTCAGAACCAACCCATCCTTCATGCCTAAGGTGGTGTCCAGTGTGGCTGGCAAGCAATACATTTATTTGCCCACCTTCTTTACTAATCCCCAGAACAAGGGGGAAAGGATTCTTCACTCTCTAGATGTGCACAGACAGCTCCGATTCTGTCTGAGCAGGACTAAATCCTTCAGAAAGTCTGATCAATTGCTGGTTAGCTTTGCTACAAGGGAAGAAGACAAAGCCATCTCCAAGTGAACCATCTCCAAATGGATAGCACACTGCATCCATTTCTGCTACAAACAGCATGGAAAGCCTCCCCCCAAGGGGGTCAGTACACACTCCACCAGAGCAGCCTCCACCTCTTCAGCCTTCCTCAGAGGAGTCCCCACCAGGGACATCCTGGAGGCTACCACCTTGACATTTGTTCACACTTTTACCAAGCATTACCACCTGCCTCTCTTCTCCAACTCCAGAGCAGGGTTTGCCTCTGCAGTCTTGCAGGGCATCCTGGCCAGCCCCTAGTTTCCTTGACTGCCTCCACCCATTTCCTCAGCTTTGGGAATCTACCCAAATGTGATGACTGCAACAGTGAAACATGAAGAACATAGTACAGTTGTGTACACTTACCATAAATTTAGATGTTAGAGTGTATTCACTGTTGCAGTCCTGGTTTTCCTCCCTCCACCCCCTTTATTCTCTTTCTCCTTTTATTACCATGCTTCCTTGCTGATGTTCATCATGTTTCACTGTTGCAGTCCTAACAAATGGATTATCCATCTCCCGGTAGCCCTCAGTTGGCCAGAATACCAAAAGTAAGTAAAAATGATGTCAATTGCCGTCGGTTGTAAAGGACGTCAGGGCGTCTGATACAAAAGGAGGCAGCTGACGTCACTTCCTCAGTCTTCCTTGCCGCGGAACCTAAAGCAGAAGCTTTTTATGCACAAGTGCCGGTCGGCGATTTACCTTTGTTGAATTCTGAGTACAAAGTGTTGAAGTCTACTACAGCTAAGTACCCTGTTGGGGACCCTCTTTTCTTGCTTTAACAAATGTCAGAAAAAGTTAATAATTACCTTACCTGTGGAAAGCAGATTCCCCATAGAGATTTTCATTCCTACTGCATTATCTGTTTAGGCCTTGATCACAGTGTTCCCAGTTGTAATCTTTATGCCTCCTTTAATCCATGTACTATCCATCGTCGGGCTAAGATTTTGGCTAAGCATTTTGGAGTTTGGCCTAAGTTTGTGGGTATGGTGTCCACCGGTCTTCAGGCTTTGGATATTCCAAAAAAGCATAAGGACAAGTACCATGACAGGCCTCAGAAAACGAAGTACTCGGATGAGGCTAAGTTGGTCGTCAGTCAGGCGGGAGCCAGTGAGACTCTCTTGTAGTTCCTGCAGTCTGCAGATGTACAACCGCAGGCCTTGGTTGAGTCTGAGTCCTTTAGGCCTTGGGCCTTCAGTTTGTCTTCCATCCTGTCTCTGGTCGCCTCTTCTGCTGGAGCCGGTACCGCTAAGCTGACCCCGGGATCCAAGGCCTTCGGTTTGCGATCTGACAGCAAACTTCTTCCTTCTACTCCTGCTGCTTCTTCAGTGGTTGCCAGGCCTCCCTAGTCCTTCAGGCTTGCAGGTAAGCCTTCCATCCGTAAGCCTGTGGAAAGGCAGCCTCCAGTTCCTTCTAGTTCTCCTCAATCCCAGATGGTTAAAATGGCTAATGATTTGTTAACTTTTATCAAGGGTTCTCAGCCTCACCCTCCTAAAAGGAGTAGGGAGGTTTCTCCTGAGGTTTTGTCCTGTTCAGGATCTGTTTCTTCCAGCATTTCTGCTGGTGAAGAATTTTCTCAGGCTTTTTCTCCCTTTGAGGATTCAGATGCAAAGGAATCCATTCCTTCGGCTTCTCCTCCAGAGGATTTCTCTTTTGGTGACACTTTAAATACCCTCAGGGAACATTTTAAATGGGAAATCCAGGATTATCTGCAATCTAAGAAATGGATTAGGGAGTTTCCTGATTTACCTCAGCATAAGCCTCTTGTTATTCCCCCTGTGTTGGAAGTTCTTGATGATGTTTTTCTGGAAAATTCCTTGTCTCCAAATTCGGTTCCCCCTGCTCCCAGGAAACCTGACAGGTACTACAGAGTTCCTGATTCTCATTTATTTCTTTTCAGGAACCTGTTGGTGGATCCAGAGGTTATTTCTCAGGGCCCTAAAGGGGTTAAGGCCACTGTTACCAGGAATCCGGTTCCATCGGACAGAGAATCTAGGAAACTAGATAGGTGGGACAAGAAAGTTAGTTAGCCATTAGGGCTACTAATTGTCTTTTTCATATGTTGAAGTACCAACAGCACACCTTGGAGGCTATTAAATCTAAGATTGCAAATGTACCTCTTTTGGCAGAGAGTAAAGACATGCAGGATTTGTTGAATTCAGCCACTCTGGTCAATAAGCATTCTTTGCGTTGTGGTTTTGACATCCTTGAGGCCTCCAGTAGAGCTACGGCTACTGGATCTGTTATTAGAAGGCACGCTTGGCTCAGAAAACAGCCTCTTCCAGAACCTGTCAGGGCTAAGCTTTTGGATGTACCTTTGTGTAACGACAATCTTTATGGCAGCAAAGCTGAGGAGGTGCTTAAGAAGATGGAGGATAAGGCCAAGTCCATGCAAACTGTTCAATATTTTCTGCAAGTTCAACCCACTCGCTTTAGCAGGAATTACCCTTCCAAGAGTTGGACCTTTCCTGATACCAGCAGACAGAACCGTTCCAGGACTAGGGGTTACAAATCTTCTAGGGGGCAGACAGCTACCCCTCAAAGGTCTAGGCGGTGGCAGGCTTCCACTTCTAAGGCGGGAAGCTCCAAGCCTGCATCTCAATCAAAGCACTCTCAATGACCTTTTACAACTTCTGCCTGTTCTTGCTTGCCTGGGGAGTCCTTTAGGGGGAGGGTTGGCCCTTTTTTCAGATGTCTGGGCCTCTATTACAAACGACAAATGGCTGCTCAGAATGGTGTCTCGAGCACAAGTTTTCTTTCCGCACCTTTCCAGCTCCCAAGGGTTTCCCAGATGTTCCTACAAACCAAAAGGTAGAAGTAGAAAAGAAAATTTTGTCTTTGTTTCATCTGGGAGCAATAGAACCAGTTCCTGATGTTTTTCGTGCTTCACTGTTGCAGTCATCCCATTTAGGTTATCTGCTTGTAGTAGCCCTCAGTCGGCCTGATTATCAAAGTCTTGGGTCCTGAGTCGGTTGCTGTCTCTTCTTCCATGACGTCAGGTAGTCAGGGGTATAAAACATGCAGCTGACGTCATTACATCAGTCTTTCATGCCGTGCAGTGCCCGAAGCAGAAGCAGTTCACAAGTGCCGGTCGGCCGACTCCTGACATTTTCGTTTTCGAGTTTCAGAACCGAAGTCTTCAACTAAAGCTAAGTACCCCATTGGGAAAACATTTTCTTGATCTATACCAATGTCAGTTTGTTTGTGTCTTTTGGCTTTTCCCGGTTAGGGGTCGCCACAGTGGAACTCCGGTCCGCTAATGATTGGTAGTGGATTTTTACGTACCGGGTTACCAGCCTTGACGCACAACCTTCAACGAAGGCACGCCCCATTCACGTATGCCTCCACACAGAAGACGCTCTAGCTGAGAATCGAACGGGACAACGTCTTGCTATGAGGCGACAACGCTACCGCAGCACCACCAGCTATACCGATGTCAGTAAAAGTTAATAATTGTATTTCTTGTGGAAAGCATATACCTCATAAATATTTTCACTCTTACTGTATTCCTTGCCTAGGCCCTGACCACAACATAACTTGCTGTCGGTTTTGTGCCTTACTTAAACAACGACCTATTCATCGTCGGTATATTTACACTTCTAAATATTTTGGTACTCAGTTCAATTATCCATATATGGCTTCGGTAAGCTGCCTGACTACCGACATTCCGAAAAACTGCAAAGATAAAGACAGAGACAGGCCGCCTAGGTCCAAAGCTGCCAACGACGCTTCTTCTAAGCTAGTCACCAGTTCGCCAGTATTCAGTGAGATGCTTTCGCAGCCCCTGATACCCGTTACTTCATATTCGCAGGCCTCTACTGAGACCCATTCGGAGTCCAGTATGCCGCGAGATGCTTCAGTTGTGGAACCTGCGGATGTCTCTACCTTGGATGGGTCTGGAGCCGCTATGCAGGCACCAGCTTCAGAGGGTGTATTCATGCCTACTGACTTGCATATTAAACTGATGCCATCTTCTTCTTCTTCAAGGCCTAAAACTCTATCCATGCCTAGAAAACTGACACCCAGACTGCATGGTCAGGCCTCTATGCCTAAAAAACAAATGATAAAAATGGCTGAAGACCTTATTACTTTAATCAGGGGAAGCCAATTTTCCCCCTCTAAGAGACCTAGGACTGAATTTGGTTATGATTCTTCTGATCAGGATTCTGAAATTTCTGTTTCTTCTGATGACCAGGATTTACCCTTATCTACCTATGAGGATTCTGATGCAGAGGACTCTTTTCCCTCTGCTTCCCCTTCAGAGGATTTCTCTTTTGGTGAAACCTTGCATACTCTTAGGGAGCATTTTCACTGGGAAAGCCAGGATTATTCTGATTCTAAAAAAAAGGTTTAGGGATTTCCTACTCCTTACTCAACACAGGCCTTTAACTACCCCCCCTTTACTGGACATTGTTGATGATACCTTTACGAAGTCTAGCTTGGCCCCTGACTCCTTACCTCCTGCTCCCAGAAAACCAGATAGATATTACAGGGTTCCTGACTCTCACAAGTTCCTTTTTAATAATCCTACTGCAGATCCTGAGACCATTTCACAGGGACCCAAGGGCATAAAGGCTACTTCTACCAAAAATCCTACCCCCTCTGACAGAGATTCCAGGGTGCTGGATAGATTGGATAAGAAAGTATACACATTTGCAACCTTGGCCATTAGGGCCTTAAATTGCCATTTTCATACGTTAAAGTATCAACAGCATATTACTGGATTGTTTAAACAGAAAATGATGTTGATTCCTGACTGTGTGGAAAATAAAGAATTACAGGATTTAATGCATTCTTGAGAAAAAAACACAAAAGACCAAGGCACAACGAGAAACCAATAAATGAATAAAGTGCCACCGACTGCTGGAGACAACCTGGATGAAGTTGATAGTTTATTAAATAATCCTCAAAGGTCACGTCAAACAAATAAACATTAACGCCTCAAATACAACTGCGCTTTCATCCTACTACAATGACTTCTTCAGATAACCTCTGACTAAAAACTAACCTTTTTATACATAAATTAGATAATAGATTAACCAATCACATAAATGCATTAATTAAAAAAATGAATTACTAGGTTCCTTTAAAAACCCTTTACTATTAGATCAATGGAATTAACTAAAACTTTTTTTAAAAAACTAAAACCATTTAATATGGAAATCAATTTGTGGTCTTTAATAACACTTTATTACCATGAATAAATAGTATAAATAAATTCTCTTAAATAATAAAAAATACTAGAATAAGTATAAAAAAAGCATAAAATAAATAAGAATAGCCTGCCATCTGCTGGTTATATTACAAATTGCATGTTAAAACTTTATAATTTTCCTGCTTTTAATTTTAAAAGTGGTACAATAGAAATAAATTCATTAAGACCTGGGGAGGTGGTAGCATCAAGGGAAATTTGCCACCATAATTCCCTAAACTCCAAGTTCTCTTCCCACAAACCCCCCCTCACATCTTTCTTAACTTGCTCTAAAACTATAAAGTGGAATTTTGCATTGGGACAGACCGTGGTGTGTTTATATAGAGCATTTGTTTCCTTTCTTATTGATATTTCATATTTATGCACATAAATTCTCCTTTTTAATAATCTCTCTGTTTTTCCCACGTAGAAACAATTACATTCTGAGCATAAACCTATGTAAACCACTCCCTTGGTCTCACAGTTAAAATAATCATTACTAATAATCCACCTCTGTCTACTTTCTAGGAAGATTTTATCAGTGTTTATAATGTTGCTGCATTGTGCACAATGTCCACATTTAAATGTACCCTTTCTGGTCCTAGTTGGTTTACAAGGGCCTTTATGTTCCAATAATTTCTTAAAGGAATTTGAGTTGTTATACACAACGTTGCAACTACTTCTATTGATTAGTTCCAAGTCAGTCAAACTAATAAACTTAGCCCATTCCTTTTCAACAACCTTTTTTGTAATATTATTATTAAAGGCATTATATTCAAGAACTAGGGCTTGCCTATAATCAGGTTGGTTAGTAAAAGGAGGGATGGGGCTCAATGAAGAATTATGAATTACATTAATAAAGGCCCTATTTCCAAGGATGGGTTTAAATCTACCTTCTCTCCCATCCATTACCTCCTTCTTAATTTTGTCAATGAATTCCTGGGGATATCCTCTTTCTAAAAACATTTTACTAAGTAAGTTACATTCAACCATAAAATCAGTGTCAAGGGTAGTCATACGACTTCCCCTAACAAATTGTCCCTTCACAATGTTCTTTTTACAGTAATAAGGATGTGCACTTTGATAGTGTAGAAATGAATTACAAAAGGTGGGTTTTCTAAATATTCTAGATTCAAATCTACCATTCCTCTTGTATATTTCCACATCCAAAAATTGTAACTTCTCAGGGGAAATATTGAAAGTAAATTTCAAAAATGTTGTTGTTTCACTTAAGTATGTCTTAAATTCTTCTAATTTCGTACTACCCCCTGTCCAAAAAATTACTATATCATCCAGGAATCTTCTATATAATTTCCAACATGACTGAAACTTGGATTCTAGAATGTATGATTCCTCCCACCAAGACAACACCAAATTAGCATAGGTGGGGGCACAGGCTGCACCCATTGCAACACCCCTAACTTGTTTATAAAACTCCCCACAAAAATTTAGGAAGTTATACTTAAGGACTATGTCCATTAGTGATACACATACCACTTTGTCATTATGTGACAATGTGTCATTTTGAAACACAGTCTCTTCAAACATTTCCATTCCTTCCAGGTGGGGGATACTGGAAAACAAATCCACAATATCAATAGTAACAAACAACAAATTGTCACAAAAAAACTCTTCAGTAATAACTTCAAGAAAGTCCCAAGAATCCTTTAAAATAGATTCTTTCTTAATCCACAAATCTTTTAACTTGTTATCAATAAACTTAGCTAGGCCATGTGTTTTCGAGCCACAAGCTGAGACAATAGGTCTAATGGGGGGGGGGGTCCCCTTCATTTTTGTGAATCTTAGGGATCCCAAAAATGGTAGGGACTCTAGGTTTATCAATTTTTAAAAAATCAAATTTTTTTTATCATATAACCCCTCAAAAAACATGTCTTTCAAACAAATATCAATTTTATTATATGCAATGTTTACTTCATTAATAGACACATTAGTATATCCTTCTTTGTTCATAAAAATTTCATTCATTTTGCCTTCGTATATGATATTATCCATTAAAACCACCCCTCCCCCTTTATCAGGTTTCATAATTCTGATCTCATAATTGTCTCTTAAAGTATATAAAATATCCATTTCTTTATTACTCAAATTAGGTCTAAACCCCACTTTCTTAAACTTATTTCTTAGTTCTTTTTCCATTAAAATTTCTAAATTTTTCAATTGTGGATGCAGGGGTGGGTTAAATACAGTTCTTCTACTCAATTGTGGATTAAATACATCTCCCTCAGAAGGTAATAATAAACCCAAATTAATTTTTCTTAAAAAAAGCTTTATATCTAACAAAGATTGTGTGAGTTCACCCTTTTTGTAAGGTATAAATTTAAAACCTTTCGAAAGCAGGCTGAAATGCTCTTTTTCTAGTATTATATTGCTAAAATTATAAATACTGAACTCATTAAAAGTGTGCTTAACACCACAAACCAAAATATCACTACTATTGAACTGATTATTAGGGGGGGGGGTTCACTAATTAGTATTTGCCCCTCCCCCTTCTCCCCCCTCTCCATGGAAAATTTCTATCTTGGTACCCAGGTTTGTTTATTAACCTCTCAGATCTACGGGGGGGGGGGATTCTTCATAAGGGGGTCCCCCTTCTTGGAATATATTATCATCCTCAAAATCTCCCTGGTTTTCCTGAACATTATTATTTCCATAAAGGTTTTTCAAGAAACCTGAAACTCTTGGTTTAGGGTATACTGTACCATTTTTGTATTCCTCAGTATCACGTTCAAGTTTCTTGAATTTCCTTTGAATAATATCCATACACTTCCCATCACTTTCTCCCCTAATATTGAAATACTTATCATTCTCTTCCTTAATAGTGAAAATTAAATCATCTTTTATACATTGATCAAGTTCGGTTATTTCATTCTGTAAAACAACCTGATTCCTAGTGTTTTCTTTGATAATAAGTTTCAGCATGTCTAAACCACAATTGTTAAATAACTCAGTTAATTCTTTATGAAAAACAGACCCTTCACGAACATTATTGGGGTATTTAATAACCCTTAGTCCTTTAGGGACAATACCCCTACAAATACATTCGTTTAAATTTTCATTTTCGATCTCCAGGGTCCGATATTTTAACATAAGTTTACCTAAATTGTCCAGCTTGACTCTATAAGAGTCAGCCACTACAGGTTGTCCATTAGGCAGTTTATTCTTGAAGGTATACTTTTTAAATAACCAATCCTTAATTTCTTTTAAATGTAAACTAGAGCCACAATCATTGTTGAGGTTAACAGTACCTGAAAAAGTCTTGTGATTGGAAATCATTTTTTGACCTGCTGGAATGGTACCATTAGTTCCGTTTGCGTTACCACCAGAAGTCCCTGCTTCACACAGAATGCCTGGAGTTATAGCAGCATTAAAAGTATGGTCGCCACCCTCACTTCGATCTTTCGATCCGTTTTTATCATTTCGCTGCCCACGATGAATGCCCGACCCAGAATCCTCTTCCAGGAGGAAATTAGGAAACTAGGGAATTATGGTGGCAAATTTCCCTTGATGCTACCACCTCCCCAGGTCTTAATGAATTTATTTCTATTGTACCACTTTTAAAATTAAAAGCAGGAAAATTATAAAGTTTTAACATGCAATTTGTAATATAACCAGCAGATGGCAGGCTATTCTTATTTATTTTATGCTTATTTTATACTTATTCTAGTATTTTTTATTATTTAAGAGAATTTATTTATACTATTTATTCATGGTAATAAAGTGTTATTAAAGACCACAAATTGATTTCCATATTAAATGGTTTTAGTTTTTTAAAAAAAGTTTTAGTTAATTCCATTGATCTAATAGTAAAGGGTTTTTAAAGGAACCTAGTAATTCATTTTTTTAATTAATGCATGTATGTGATTGGTTAATCTATTATCTAATTTATGTATAAAAAGGTTAGTTTTTAGTCAGAGGTTATCTGAAGAAGTCATTGTAGTAGGACGAAAACACAGTTGTATTCAAGGCGTTAATGTTTATTTGTTTGACGTGACCTTTGTGGATTATTTAATAAACTATCAACTTCATCCAGGTTGTCTCCAGCAGTCGGTGGCACTTTATTCATTTATTTAATGCATTCTGCTGAACAAGTTGGAAAACATACTTTGCAATGTGGTTTTGATTCATTAGAGGCCTCTTGCAGGGCTGCTGTTACTGGGTCTGTGCTCAGAAGGCATGCTTGGCTTAAGGAGCAATCTTTGCCTGATCATGTTAAAGCTAAATTGTTGGATGCTCCTTTAAATGAGGACCGCCTGTTTGGCAACAAGGCTGAGGAAGTACTTAAAAAGATGAAAGATAAAGCTAAATCTATGCAGACTGTTAAAGAGTTTTTACAAGTTCAGCCTCCTAGATTTAGTAGGCACTGGCCCTCTAAGAATTGGTCCTTTCCAGCCCCTTCCAGGTCTTCTCAAGCCAAACCCAGGCACAGCAGAAAACCCAGGTTTCAGTCCCAGGGGACACACAGAACTAAGCAGTGGGGGCCTCCACTTCCAAATCTGGGAATAATAAGACTTCCCCCTATGATAAACTGTCTCAATGACTTCCTTTTAAAATTTCCAAGCACTTGTCAACTGACTGCCCCTTTGGGGGGAAAGATTGCTCTTCATGCAAAGAATTGGGAACTCATTACCCAGGACAAATGGGTTTTAAATGTAGTGTCCCAGAGATACAGATTTCACTTCCACACGTTGCCAACACTAAGTGGGTGGCTGGACCTACCCCCAAATCAGTGGGCAGAGGCCCAAAAACAAGTACTTTCTCTCTTAAGCATGGGGGACTATTCAACTGGTACCAGAAGAGGAAAAGGGACAAGATTTCTACTCAAGACTTTTCCTGGTACCCAGAAAAGACAATTCATGGAGACCTATCCTGGACCTGTCTAGTCTAAACACCTTTTTGGAGATTCCAAAATTCAAGATGCTGACTCTTCACCAATTACTTCCTATGCTAGGCAAAGATGCCTGGTTGGCAACACTAGATTTAAAAGAAGCATACCTGCAGATCCCAATCAAGGAATTTTGCAGAAGATACCTACACTTCAAAGCAGGCTTACACGCACTATCAGTTCTCTGCACTGCCCTTTGGCTTATCTACTGCACCCAGGGTATTCACAAAGTGCCTAGCTCCAGTTATTGCATTTTGCAGGCAAAGAAATATTCAAATATACCCATACCTGGACGATTGTCTAATTCAGGCAGAAAGCCAGGACATACTTTTGAATCATCTGGCCTTTGTAAAAAAGGGTTCTAACTTGTCTGGGGTACACCATAAATGAAAAGAAATCACACCTGCTACCCTGTCAACAAATTATATTCCTGGGAACAAGCTTGAATACAACTTCCCAGATGGCTTACCTCATGCCAGAGAAACAAATTCATTTGGCAACCTTCTTCAAACAAGGCCTAGTACTAGAAAATCTTATACTGAAAAATGGAAAAGATTCTGTGCCTGGAACCAATCTCAAGGGATGAGCACAGCAGCGCTCAGTTTACCTCAGATTTTACAATACATAACTGAGATGCTTCATAAGGGCCTGTCTTTTCCTCCATTAAAATCCACGCCTCAGCCATTTTAGCTCATTATAACACAGAACCTCCCCTCTTCTCTCATCCACTGCTCTAGCAGTTCCTCAGAGGGGCCAAAAATTTGAGACCACCCAGGAGAGCTCCAACCCCAGCCTGGGACCATAACTTTGTCTTGGAGAAACTCACTCTACCTCCTTTCGAGCCAGCTGCTACTGCAGACTTAAACATTTCTTTCTTGGAAAACAGCTTTCCTTTTAGCAATCCCTTCAGCTAGAAGGTCTGAATTACAGGCCCTTATGGCAGTGGAGCCTTTCATCATCTTTCATGTGGACAGGGTGTCCCTCAGAAACAATCCATCCTTCATGCCCAAGGTGGTATCCAGTGTGGCTCTTAATCAGTCCATTCATTTGCCAACCTTCTTTCCCAATCCACAGAATAAAAGGGAATGGATACTGCATTCCTTAGTTGTGCACAGGCAACTTAGATTTTACTTGGACAGGTCTAAACCTCAAAGGAAATCTGAACAACTGCTGGTGGCATTTCCTGCAGGGGCAGAGGGGAAGGCTATTTCAAAGCAAACCATTTTAAATGGATAAGCCATTGCATTAATTTCTGCTATAAGCACCATGGAAAACCTATCCCGCAGGGGATAAGACCTCACTCCACCAGTGCTGCATCTACCTCTACAGCCTTTCTCAGAGGCGTCCCTACCAGGGGCATCTTAGAAGTTGCTAGCTGAAGTTCTGTACATACTTTCACCAAGCATTATCATTTGCCAATTTTCTCTAAATCCAGAGCTGGTTTTGCCATTGCAGTCTTGCAGGGCCTTATAGCTGGTCCTAATGCTATCTAAATTCCTCCTCCCACCCTTAGCTTTTGAAGTCTACCCAAATGTGATGACTGCAGCAGTGAAGCATGAAGAACATAGTACAGTTGTGTACACTTACCATAAATGTAGATGTTCGAGTGTATTCACTATTGCAGTCCTGGCTACCCTCCCTCCAGTCCCCTGACCTCTTTTGGCTATACCTCTATTCCTTTTTTTACTATGCTTAAAAGCTTTTTGGTGTATTTGCTTTTTTGTTGGAGGTATAACCTTTTATATATATTTAATTGCTTCCCTTTAGGGGGGCACCTGACATCTGGGGCAAGACAAACTGATGTAATGGCATCGGCTGCATGCTTTATACCCCTGACTACCTGACATCATGGAAGATGCGACAGCAACCGACGCAGGACCCATGACTTTGATAATCAGACCGACTGAGGGCTACTGCAAGCAGATAACCCAAATATGATGACTGCAATAGTGAATACACTCGAACATCTACATTTATGGTAAGTATACACAACTGTACTTTCAGCAGGTAGGCCAGGGCATTTATTCCAGGCTTTTCCTAGTTCCAAAAAAAGAAGGCACCTGGCGTCCTATCCTAGATCTTTCCATTCTGAACTCTTTTCTAGTGATTCCAAAGTTCAAAATGCTCACGCTGCATCAGTTGCTACCAATGCTAGAAAAAGATTCCTGGCTGGTAACCTTGGATCTCAAAGAGGCTTATCTGCACATCCCTATCAGGGGAAAGTTGCAGGCAGTATCTTTGTTTCAGAGTGGACAAGCAACATTATCAATTATTTGCGCTGCCCTTTGGCTTATCTACTGCTCCCAAAGTCTTCACAAAGTGCCTGGCCCCAGTCATTGCTTTTTGCAGGCAGAAGAAAATTCAGATTTACCCATACTTGGACGACTGTCTGATTCAAGCAAGTTCTCAGGAGCAGCTATTAAAGGATCTGGAATTCATAAAGACTCTTCTATCTTCCCTGGATTACACTCTCAATGAGGAAAAGTAAAAAAATGGTACCATCCAAGAAGATAACATTCCTGGGAGCGAGTTTGAACACAGCTGGCCAGATGATATATCTCATCTAGGAGAAGCAGACAACTCTTTCAATTTACTTCAAGGACTTGGCAAGCCTGTCCCAGCTCCCTGCAAGGAAATACCTGCAAGCTCTGGGATTCATGGCATCTTGTATTCCCATGATTCCATATGCAAGACTGCATATAAGGAAATTGCAATGGTACCTCAAGAACATTTGGTGTCAACACACACAGGACCTGGATATGATGATCCCTCTGCTTCCATCTCTGCAGATGGAGTTTCTATGGTGGGCAACAGCCTGTCTACAAAACAAGGGCATGCCCTTTCGGACACCCCCTGCCATTCAAGTTCTGACTACAGACGCATCGGATTATGCCTGGGGAGCACACCTGATTGGCAGATGCATACAAGGATGGTGGAACACCCAGCAGATGCACCTGCACATACATCTAAAAGAGTTGATTGCAGTTCAACAAGCCTTACTAGCCTTCAAGCACCTTCTTTCTCCAGGGACCTTACTTGTCAGAACAGACAATACCACAGGCATGTGGTACATCAACAAGCAGGGAGGGACTCACTTTTACCCCCTGTGCAGACAAAGCATGAATCTTTGGTCCATGGCAGCATCCCTGGACCTGCATCTCCTAGCTGAGTTCCTTCCAGAAAGGCTCAATGTTTTGGCAGACCAGTTGAGCAGGCAAACCCTGGATCCTCACGAGTGGCAGCTGAACAGGACGTTTTTCTACAGCATCATTCAATGTTGGGGCACATCTCAGGTGGATCTTTTCTACTCCCCAGACAATCACCTTCTGCCTCTCTTTTGCACCAGACAGCATCACAGCAGGGCTTGGAGAGTGGATGCTCTGTCCTTCCCTTGGACGTTGCTATCAGTTTATGCCTTCCTCCTCTTCCTCTTCTACCCAGAGTTTTGCTGAAGATCAGGGATGAACGACCAAGAACTATTCTCATAGCTCTGGACTGGCCCAGACAGCATTGGTATCCGCTGCTTTGCAATCTCTCCCTATTCCCTCCTTGGCATCTTCCTCTGAAGCCAGATCTTTTGGTTCAGGAGGGGGGAAACATTCTACGTCCTCATCTTCAGTCTCTCCATTTGGCAGTGTGGCTCATAGTTTGACTCCTTCCTTATCTTCTTCCCTTTCCCAGCAGGTGGTTGATGTGCTGAGGGAGACCAGGAGGCCTAGCACTAGGAAGTCCTATGCTGGCAGATAGGTAAGGTTCTCTCACTGGATGCAGGCTAGAGGGGAATCTTCTTCTCAGCCTACCCTTCCTCTCATCTTGGAATACATGGCTGAATTGCTTCAGGGTGGCCTTTGTTTTTCTTCTATCAAGCTTCATGCTTCAGCCATTTCTGCTCATTGTTCTCTTGAACAACCCATTTTCTCTCGTCCCCTGATGAAAATGTTTCTCAGAGGTGCTTGCAACTTAAAACCTCCCAGAAGGGCACCTACTCCAGCCTGGGATCTTAATTTTGTTCTAGAGAAACTCAATATTCCTCCTTTTGAGCCAGCTGCCACTGCAGATTTAAAGTTTCTCCATTTGAAGACCGCCTTCCTCTTGGCTATAACTTCAGCAAGGAGGGTTTCGGAGCTGCAGGCTTTGATGGCTGTGGAGCTTTTTATTATTTTTCCATCCAGACAGTATCTCCTTGAGAACCAATCCCTCCTTTATGCCTAAGGTGGTTTCTAGCTTGATTCTTAATCAAGCCATGCACCTTCCTACCGTCTTTCCTAATCCTCGAAATAGAGGTGGAAGGATCCTACATTCTCTTGATGTGCACAGACAGCTCAGGTTTTACCTGGACAGGACTAAAGACCTTCGGAAGTCAGCTCAGTTATTCGTCAGTTTTGCCCCTGGAACTCAGGGCAAGGCTATTTCTAAGCAAACCATTTCCAAGTGGATTGCACATTGCATCAACTTTTGTTATTCTTTTCATGACAAGGTTCCTTTTCAAGGGGTTAGGACACACTCAACTAGAACAGCTTCCACTACTGCAGACTTTTTAAGAGGTGTCCCTACTAAAGATATTTTGGAGGCTGCCACTTGGTCTTCTTTTCACACTTTCACAAAACATATAATTTGCCTCTGTTTCCAGAGCCAGGGCAGGGTTTGCCACTGCTGTGTTGCAGGGCATTATCTCCAACCCTTGATTCTGTTAGTTCCTCCTCCCTTCTCACTGGGCTTTGGTAATCAACCCATTACTTAGGACTGCAACAGTGAAACACGATGAACATAGTACAGTTGTGTACACTTACCATAAATGTAGATGTTAGAGTGTATTCACTGTTGCAGTCCTGGTTTCCCTCCCTCCTTCCCCCTTTTTGGTCCTCTCATATTCTTTTCTCCTGAGGTACAGGCTGAATTGGATATTATTTGCCAAATTGGCATTTGGCTTAGCCTTTTTTCTGGGGGCTTCTGACTGTTATGGCAAGAAAGACTGAGGAAGTGACGTTGGCTGCCTCCTTTTGTATCGGGCACCCTGACGTCCTTTACAACCGACGGCAACCGACGGAATTTTTAGTTACCTTTGGTATTCTAGCCGAGTGAGGGCTACCGGGAGCCAGATAACCCATTTGTTAGGACTGCAACAGTGAATACACTCGAACAGCTACATTTATGGTAAGTGTACACAACTGTACTTTCTCCTTTCCTTACAAGGGACATATTGGTATTTATTTTCCACTGGTGAGGTTGTTCCACCAGAACATGGCCTCCTATTTTGGGGGCTCCTGACAGGTTAGGGCAAGAAAAACTGATGTAATGGCATTGGCTGCTTTACTTTATACTACTGATGACCTGATGTCAGTCTTCAAGCAACAGCAACCGACACAGAAATACTAAGTCTCTGGTATTCGGACCGGCCAAGGGCTACCCTGGCAGGGATAATCCAAATGTGATGACTGCAACAGTGATTACACTCAAACATATACATTTATGGTAAGTGTACACAACTGTACTTTGTCAGTTTGCAGATGACTGCAAGCTAGGAGAAGTCTTTGATTCCCTAAATGGCTTAGCCATCCTGCAGGAAGGTTTGTCCTAAGTAAATAACTGGTGCCAAAGTCATGGACTGAAAGTAAATGCCAAACATGCATTATTGTATCATTTGGGAAGTAATCTATCTCAGGGAATTACCACATTAACAGTAAACCCCTAAGAGTTGGCCCATTAGTTCAGGATTTGGGAACTTATGTGGACAGTGACCTAATTTTTGACCAACATGTGGCCATTGTTGTAAGAAAATCATTCTGTTATTGCACAGTTTATAAACAAAAGGATTGTGTCTAGACTTAGAGATGTCTTTGCCTTTGCCCCCTTTACTTAACCCTGATTAGGCCAATCATTGAATATAATGCCCACTTTGGCATTTATCTGTACAACAACTGGAATCTCCACAGAGATACCTTACTAAAAGGATTCAAGGCCTAAACATGTTCTACTTGGATTGACTGAAAGCCCGTCACTATACTCTGTATCCAACAGACTGCTAAGAGGTGACCTGTGTCTGACATACAAGACATCCTCTGACCCAATACTGATGGATTTACTGTACATAAGCAAGTGAAATGGCATCAGAAATAATCTGTATAGGGATCTAAACCTCTTTTGCAACATCAACAGAATGGTTTGGATTGACAGGTGTATCTCTCGGAGGATCCCAGTGCTGTGGAACAGACTTCCCATCCATATAAAACAAAGTTTATCCCTGTCCATATTTAAGTGCAATTTGGATATATGGGTGGGCAACTGAAAATTTACCCCAGGACTGTCCCGTGCACTAGTAATGGACAGAAGCAGCTCCTAAATGCTTTATCCCATGCATGAGTCCCTTCAAATTATCTATGGTATGATCCCATGTATTGTCATCAGGATTAATATATAATTATTTACCATGGGATGGGTAAGGCTAGCATCTAACCAAATGGGATAGGTTAATATGAGTACAAACAAGGAAATTGGCTAGGCTTAAAATGGACCACAGGGGGACCTAGCCTAGTACATGCCTGTGAACTTATGAACAGGAATCAAAAGGGTTCCAAGTCCCTGTGGTTCTGGAAATCTCATTGTCAACCCTTTGACTCCACCTGTAAGAGATGCAGCCACTGACGAGATTGTCCCATTAATGGATGCCAACCACGTGGTTGAAGCAGTCTGCAAAACCAGACATTTCAGGGACCCTTTGCAGGATGGCCTAACCAGCACTCCTGAAGGCTTGTCCAACTATCCTTCTCTGGAGGCAGTAGGGAGGCAATTGTCTCAGCACCCGTCGGTGTGGATGGCCATCAAGCAGGACAGATGGGTGCAGGAAATTCTATTCAGTGGATGTTATGTGATCCTATCTCGCCTACATTCTGACTGATGGGTTCGGAGCCGATCCCTCGGCTCCGACTCGGCACGCTTATGCCAAAGAGCGAAGTCTCTTATTGGCTGAGCTTACTATATCCCAGGATGCACCACTACCAGTCCCCCAGATCTCGTTTGCCGCTAACCTGCGAAGACGTGGTCTCGAGCTGGCTGAGCTGAGTAGTAATTTTACTAACTTTTTTCTGTCAGAAATTTGCTGTTCTTGTCATAAAAAGCTGTTTTAACGGCTATTCTTCACTTTTGTGTGTGTTTGGAGTTTGTGAGAAGACTTTGTTGTGTGATTGGGCGTTGATTTTGATTTTAGGCCTCCTTCATCTTAGGGCCTTCCCGGTCAGTCAACCCCCTTAAACCATAGTTGGTTTCAAAGTACCCTTTAGTTATTTGTTACGGTTTTTTCTTTACCTAATCAGCAACTGTAAACCGATTGTTAGGTAGTGTCAGTAAAACAGAAAGTCAGTGGATAGTTTCTTTTTTTTTTTCTCTGTCAGGGATTACTGATTTTTTGTTGCTATAATGTCTCAGAATCCTAGGCCTTCGGGCTTTAAAAAATGCACCAAATGTAATTTCAAGATGTCTATCACAGACGATCACTCGCTCTGTGTGTATTGTTTGGGTGCAAAACATTTACAAGAGTCATGCAGTGTATGTCACGCTTTTTCCTCAAGGGTCCTCCAGGAGAGGAAGAATAAACTTATCCTTAAAGGGTTAATTAAACCTTCCTTTGAAGAAGCTTTGGCATCCTCTCCTTCTCCAGCTAAAAAGAAAAGGGCGTCGGCTCCGACCAGTCAGTCGGATCCGACCGCCAAAAGACATAGGCAGGCTTCTCCTTCAGCTCCAAGGACTTCGGAGCCGAGGGTGGAATGGTCTGCCTCGATGCCACCAGTCTCGACTCCTCTGGCTTCGGAGCCGATGGCTGGGGCATCGAGAGGCGGGTCACCTTCGTCGGCTCCACTGGTCTCGGAGCCGACAAAGGTTGCCCGCTCAGACACTTCCTCCTCGGCGCCGAAGTCCTCCTCGGCACCGATGGAATCTAGTGTGGGTATTCCTTCGGCGCCGATAGTCATCGGGTCGCCTCGGAGCCGGTCCCCTAGCCCCTTGGGGCCGTTGGAGAGGCCATCTCGAACCCGTTCAGTATCCTCTCGGTCTTCGAGGATGTCGGATTCAGATATAGACAGGGTGCTCCAAAGACTGTTCCAGTCCCCAGTCTTTCAAAAATTTGTTTCGGCTCCGACCCAGTTGGCTTCGGAGCCGATAGCCCAGGCCCATCCCATTGCTATTCCTCCTCCGACCGCTTCGGCTCCGTCGGAGCAGGTGCTGTTGGAGCCGGTGGAGATCTTAGGGTCGGCTCCGACCCTTCCTCCAACCAGGCCTTCGGGTCCGAGTTTGGTACACGGACTTCTTCGGCTGGACCCGGGGGTGATGTTTCGGGACCTATGCTATCGGTTCCGAGCCTCCCTCTCGGTGCTTCGGCTGCGGGACTTCCGTCGGCTATCATGGCTCCGGGGACCGGACACTCCCAGGACTCTGGGGGTCCGGCTTTCAGAGCTATGAGGAGTGCCTTGGCCAAGTCTTCTTCGGCCATCTCTCCGGCTTTACCGGCACCTTCCCTGGGCATGGAGACTGGGTCTTTGGCAGTTCCCCTGTCCGTAGGCAGCGGAGCCCCTGGGCCTGAGGTTACCCCATTGGGGGTTCCCCTCCTCCTGAGGGTTCTTCGGAGTTGTCTTCAGAGGAACCCCCAAGGAAGAGATCGTGCAAGAGGAAGCACGTGGACTCCCCCGAGTCTATTACATCGGACACTGATCTTGATGATGCAGAGGGGTCCCCGAAGTCGTCCTCGGATGATGTCTCATTTGCAGACATCTTAGAGATCCTCAAACAACGAGGCGGCTGGATATCCAAACACCTCTGCTGATGAGTCAGTGCTCCTCAAGGCCTTTGGGGCTCAGCCCTCCGCCTCCTGGGTGTCTCCGCCCTTCGACGAGCTTCTGGATTTAGTTTGTCAATGTCCGTGGGAACATCCAGATACCGTGGAACCAGTCCCTTCTCGTCCTAATAAATTTTTGTCTGCCCCACCCGAGAAGGAGTTCCTCACTAAAGGCGTGGCTGTAGATGCCATGGTGGTGGCATCTGCTACACAACAGGACGTGGCAGAGGCTTCAACGTCCGTCCATCCTCCTAATAAGGAGTCTAGGAGCATGGACAGGTGCGGAAGCGCACCCTGACTTCAGCGGCCTTTACTTTAAGGTCTCTGAATTATTTGGCACATTTTACCAGGCTTCAGAGGGATCTGGTCAAGGAGCTGTCAGATTCCTCTCGGGTAACCTACCTGAGCAGCTAGCCCAGTCGGTTAGCTCTCAGTTGGCTATCCTTACGTCAATTTCTAACTCGTCCATGAGGCTCATTTCCTATGCGGCCGAAGGGGCCGGTAGAGCGGCAGGCACAGGCGTGGCTCACGGAGACAAGCCTGGCTCCGCTTGTGTCAGTTCTTGGAGGCCTTCAAGTCTTCCTTCGCCGACGCTCCCTTTGATGGGTCCTCTTTGTTTGGACCTAAGGTTAAAGACACCCTTACCCACTGTGAGCAAGAGGGAAAAACTTTATCTGCCGTAGGTGCCCGTTATTCCACTCCCTTTCGGCCTTATCCCAAGGCTAAAGGAGGGGGGAAGATGTGGTTCCGTAAATCACGTAAGTTTTTTCCCCAACAGCAGGAAGATTCCCCTTCCAGAGGCAGAGGATGGGGAAATTTTTCTGGGAGACACCGTCCCAGAGGCGGCAGAGGGCCCTGCAATTCTGGAGACCGCGAGTCCTTTCGTGGCTCTTCAGCCTCCCACACATCATGAGGGATTGCCCGGCTGTGCTGCTCCGGAGCCAGTCGGGTGTCGTTTTGCCAAGCACCTAAAAGCCTGGGAGTCAATCACTCAGGACAGATGGGTGCTTCGGATCATTGCCGGAGGTTACACCATCCCATTCACATACTCACCCCCACCGTCCAAAAAAATCCCGGACCCACCACCCAGTCAAAGGGAAATTGCAGCTGCAGAAGCTTTAAAGCTGCTAGAAAAAGGAGTCATCCAACCTGTCCCCACAGACCAGATCGGATCCGGAAATTACTCCAGGTTCTTTTTAGTGCCAAAAAAGACAGGGGACCTGAGACCAATATTGGATCTCGGCAGACTGAACCAATCCGTCACGAAATCCAAATTCCGAATGGTCACGTTACAATCCATTCTCCCATTGTTGGAGAAGGATGTTTGGATGTGCTCCATAGACCTCAAGGATGCCTATTATCACATACCGATACATCAGGCGTCCAGGAGGTATCTGCGCTTCAGCCTGGGAGTCAGTCATTTCCAATTTTGTGCACTGCCCTTTGGTCTCACCACAGCCCCAGGGTGTTCACCAAGTGTTTGGCAGTAGTGACTGCTCACCTGAGGAGTCTTGGATTCCAAGTGTTTCCCTATCTGGACGACTGGCTCCTGACTGCCACCACCAGGCATCTACTAATGGACAACCTCAAAGCCACCATCTCCTGGGTGCTACCCTGGGGATTACATTCAATTGGTCAAAGTCTGTCTTGCTGCCCTCTCAGCGCATAAGGTTCATAGGAGCAGAGATAGACTCAAAATTGATGCGCTTTTCTTCCTGCCGAAAGGATCCAAACTTTACAGGGCCAAGTTCAAGCTCTGATTTCAAGATCCAAAGCCCCAGCCAGGATGGTTCTACAAGTTTTAGGTTCAATGTCTGCCACGGTTCTTTTAGTTCCTCTGGCAAGATTGCACATGAGGATTCTTCAGTGGCTATTGTCAACTCAATGGTCCTTTCAGGACCTTCCCTCAATCATCCCATCATGATTACAGAAACATGCAAACGGGACCTTCGCTGGTGGCTTCAGACATCCAATCTAAATCAAGGAAGTCCTTTTGTTATTCCCTCTCCAGTGGTCACCCTGACGACAGATGCCTCCCAGACAGGGTGGGGGCATTGTCTGGGCAGGTTAGTTCAGGGATCCTGGCTTCCAGACGAAACTCTTCTCCACATCAATGTATTGGAGATGAGGGCGGTACTTCTATCCCTACAGGCCTTACACAGGTTTCTCCCTCAGGGCATAATCGCCATCCACACAGACAACATGTCAGTGGTCTGGTACCTAAACAAGCAAGGAGGGACCAGATCTTACCCCCTTTGCAGAGAGGCCATGAGGGTGTGGGAATGGGCGGTAGCTACCAGCCGTTTCTTGGTAGCGACCCACATTCCGGGGAAATCGAATATACTGGCAGACAGATTAAGCAGGACAATTCTCTCTCCTCACGAGTGGTCCTTAAACAAAACGGTAGCAGCTCAGGTTTTCCGGAGATGGGGGACGCCGTGCTGCGACCTATTTGCAACTCCACTAAACACCAAGTGCAAAAGGTTCTTCTCCTTGACTCCACATCAGGGAGTACCAGCTATGGATGCTCTAGCACAACCTTGGCCAACAGGGCTACTTTATGCCTTTCCTCCGATTCCACTTCTCTCCAAAGTCATTCAAAAAGCTTCTCAATTGGGGTCCGCAATGATACTGATTGCCCCATACTGGCCTCGTCAGGTATGGTTTCCTTACCTGAAGAAACATGCGGTGGACGATCCGTGGACTTTAGACCTAATTCCGGACCTGTTAATTCATCAGTCGGGACAACAGCATCAGTCCCTTCACTCCTTGAAGTTGACAGCTTGGCTCCTCCACTTCCGACTTTAGTCAGAAGTCACACATTAGACCCGGAAGTTATTCACATTTTATCTTCGGCCCACAAACCCACCACTAAGAAATTGTACCTCAGTAAGTGGAAGAGGTTTGCTATCTGGGCTCAACTCAGGGGCTTAGACCCTATCACGGCTCCTATCCCAGAGGTTTTGAAATTCTTAACATCCCTGTTTAATCAAGGATCTTCTGTCTCTACTATTAAAGTCCAACTAGCGGCTATCTCTAAATTTCACGAGTCCATGGATCCTCCATTGATGAGCAGCAGACTATGCAAAACTTTCATTAAAGGTGCGGGTCTGTTAAGACCCCCAGTTTTTCATCCTGCGCCTCCGTGGGATCTAGATTTGGTGCTTCGTGCATTAACATCTTCCCCTTTCGAACCGGCTGCTACATGTGAGTTAAAATATCTGTCTTGGAAAACGGCCTTCTTAGTTGCAATTACTTCTGCAAGAAGAGTTTCAGAGCTTCAAGCCCTGTCTATCAGATCACCGTACTTGATTTTTCACAAGGATAGAGTATCACTTAGACCTAATCCATCCTTTGTCCCAAAGGTCTGTTCTAATTTCTGTCTCCAACAATCCCTAGAGCTACCAGTTTTCTTTCCAAAATTCTCCAATGAAGCTGAATACACTCTCCATAAATTGGATGTTCACAGGCAATTGCGCTTCTATTTAGACAGGACTCAACAAATTGTAAGTCAGACCAATTGTTTGTGTCCTTCTCAGACAATAAATTGGGCAAAACCATTACAAAAGCTACTATCTCCAAATGGATTAGAGATTGTATAACTCAGGCTTATTCTTCTTGAATAAGCAACTTACAACATCTATCAAAGATCACTCTACCAGAGCTATGGCGACTTCTATAGCCTTTCATTCCAAGCTTGCTATCTCGGAGATTTGTGCTGCGGCTACTTGGTCCAATCCGTACACTTTCATTTCCCACTACAAATTGGATGTGGCATCTAAAGGGCGAGCATCATTTGGTTCCACGGTACTCAGGAGTGTTTTCCAGTGAGCCACCCAGGATTTAGGTGCTAGGGACGCTGTCCCATCAGTCAGAATGTAGGCGAGATAGGATCACATAACATCTTTTAGTTATGTACTCACCATAACTTCAGATGTTTGGGATCCATCTCGCCTACATTCCTAATACCCACCCTCCTTCCCCCTGCCTTGGAGATCAGAAGAGATTGAACGGTTTGAGTTCTACTGTTTTATCTTGTTTCATCTGACGATGTTATATAAGCAGGGCGTGCATGTGTGCATGTGTGCGGACAAACTAGATCTGGGGGACTGGTAGTGGTGCATCCTGGGATATAGTAAGCTCAGCCAATAAGAGACTTCGCTCTTTGGCATAAGCGTGCCGAGTCGGAGCCGAGGGATCGGCTCCGAACCCATCAGTCAGAATGTAGGCGAGATGGATCCCAAACATCTGAAGTTATGGTGAGTACATAACTAAAAGTTATAGCATACCATTTTTCCCCAAAGACCTCCAGAATAAAAGTTGCTCTTGCCAAACTTTTCACCCAGTCAGCTGCAAGCAGCTTGCCAGAAAGTCTCCTTCCTCCTCCTCCCTACCAAAAAGAGCCATCTAAGAAGATCCACCAGATCAGAGAGATAGTCAAGATTTACTCAGGATTCTTTTTGGTTTCAAAGAAGTACAAGGTTCTTAGGCCAGTACTGTACCTTATTGGTCTAAACCTCTTCGCCAAGGTTACCCAATTCAGAATGATCACTGTGACAACAATTTTGCTGTGTCTTAAGGTTGGATGTGCCCCATAGACCTCCAGGAAGCCTACCTTCACATAACAATTGTAAAGGGATCCAGGAGGTTTATATGCTTTAAAATATGGACCAGTCAGTACCATTTCAGAGCCTTGGTGTTCAGAGTGATCATGGCAGTAGTCGCAGGCCACCTGTGGCTCGAAGGACTCTGAGTCTTTCGATACCTAGACGATTGGCTGCTGGTTGCAAAGGGTAGACAGTTCTTACTGTCAGCCAAAGACTATTTTTTTACAGCTCTGCCTGTCTTTTAAATATTTCTATCATCTATCAAAAGTCTCAACATCAACCCACACTATGAATTAGCTTCATCGGGTACTATCTGGACACAACCATATCTCTGGTCTCACTCACCCCAGACAGGCTATTCTCCCTACATCACTCAGTTTTGATTCCTTTATCACCATCAAAACACATTTGTATTGCTGGTCTTAAAAATTCAGGGCTTTATGATAACTGCAATCATTATGGCCCATTATTCCTGATTCCATATAGGAATCCTCCAGTGGGTGCTATCCTTGCTGTGGTTGTAACTGAGAGACTCTTCCTCAGACACTGTTTGACTCGGCCATGCAGAAGCACTTTGGGAATGGTGGCTGACTTCACCCTTCCCAAAGATAGGAAGACCATTTGTTCTAATACCCCTGATAGCAGTTGTAACCATGGACACCTCCCTACTAGGGTGGAGGGGGGATCATTTCGAGGGATAATGGTTCATGATCTTTGGAGCCCATTAGAGGCCAGTCCTCTCATAAACATCCTGGAGATGAGAGTGATCCTTATAGTGTTGCAGAAACTTCAGGATCTGTTACATTCAGGAGCAATAGTCCTGCAGTCTGACAATATGGTGGTAGATTGGTACATCAACAATTAGAGATGAACCAAATTTTACCCACTTTGCAAAGATGCTATGATTCGGGTTGCCATCTAGTAACAATGCACATTCTGCAAAAGTGCAGCTGGCTGGTGGACAGGCTCAGCAGGTCCATTCTAATGCCTCATGACTGGTATGTCAGTTCATTAGTGGCTTAGGAAATTTACAGTCATTGAGCCAGCATTGCTGTGATTTGTTTGTTACCTCAATCCAGCAACAAGTGCAGAAGTTATTTCACTGTTGTTCCACCAGAGGGACAGTCACCAACTGACATTCTAGTCTGCCAATGGCTCCCTCGTCTCTTATATGCTTTCCCCCCTTCCTCTGACAACCATATTTCTTCAGAAGGTGTCAGCTTGCAAATGACAGGTAATTCTCATTGCTCCGTACTGGCCCAGGTATATTTTATTTCTCCTCTTAAGGCCTGTTTTGAAGAAGCCCCTTGGCTTCTGGATTTGCCACTGAATCTGCTTTCATACTTCTCCAGTCAACCTCACTCAGATCTTCCAAACCACAAGCAAACCACATGGTTTCTCCACTTCCCTTATAGGCCAGAGAGTATGCTCTTTCAATAATTTAATTATCCACTTCTCAGATGCAGTCTACTCAAAAGATTTATAACAGTAAATGGAAACATTTCTCTGTTTGGTTGTGCAGTCAAGGCTTTAATCCCTGATCCATTTCTGTTGCAGATGTTTTGCATTTTCTGTTTTAACTGCAGCTGGTTCAAGCTGCTCTGCTAGTGAAGTATATTTAGCTACCATTTCCACCTTCCATTCTGGATTCCCAAACAACACATTAGCTTCTCACAAATTATGCAAAGCTTCTTCAAAGGGGTGCTGTTTCTATGGCCTCCTGTTATGGAACCTCACTCCACCCTGGGATTTCATTTCGGTACTTGAATCACTAAAAGTGTCTCCATTTGATCAGTCTTTCTCCTATCCACAGATCTGAAATATTTATTCTGGATGGCTATTTTTATGGTGGTTATTACATCAACCAGGCAGATTTCATTGTTGCACTGTTTTGTCTCTCCCCGTATATTTAGTTTTCCATAATAAATTAATTTGGAGGTGAGAAATATTTGATACTTCTACAAAGAAACAGAGGTGCCAGAACATTTAAAAATGACTGATTATATTAATGGAGGGAGATGCATCCTGACCACTCTTCTCTACCAGCTCTAGTACATGGTAAATACTGTACCTTGTCAAACTTTCCTACCTGTGTATCTTCATTCATTTTCAGGAAAAAAACTCATGTCTATATGGTCCAGGATTGTAAAGTCATAGCTTTACAAATGTAGTAGGAGAACTACAGGTATGCCATTCTTAAAAATTCTGTTAGAATTTGCGATTTCTTCAAAACCCAAAGATACAGTTTATATAATTTATTTATTTTTTACATTTTGGTTAGCAGAATAGAGCACAGAACACAGAAAGATCAGCATGGGTTACAATCACATTATAACAACAAAAAGCAACACATAGCTTTGGGTACAATCACATTGTAACAACAAAAAGCAACAAGCAACAACTATCAACAGAAGGCCACAAACAACAAATATGAACAGAAGCATAATACAATAGATATGACTAATACACAGACATGAATGCAAAAGAACTGTAAAAGATGTACGAAGATATTAAAGTGCAGTTTCCTCCCATTTTCAGACTGTTTTCTTGGAACTTCTTTTACTAGAAGAAAATTTCTGTGGTTCAATTAAGACATTCTGTAAGAAATTACATGATAACATTAAATAAATTAACTTGTACTACAGACATTGTATTTATTTTATGTACGCACTAGAGTAGAGCACTGATCAAGTATGACCAATTGTGAGCCCAGCCTGGGCTGTTATGAACATTACAGCAGAGTACAATTACTACATCATACAAACAGAAAATAGAATACAAGCACAAGGTAACCAATGGTACAGCAATGAGTTCTAGCAGATAATTCACAATGTTAGCAATGCATTTTATTAAAAAGATGTGGTATAATCAGAAGTGAAGCAAGTTGGATAGTTCACAAATAGAAAGATAACAGCAAATAGAGCAACACCTGGAGACTATACAGAAGTCCACTGTTAGTGAGGGGAAGTAAATATGAAGGAGTTAAATTGGGGTTGAAGAATTATATACAAATTTACTTACAAGTTGTTGTACCATGTGTTAGTGAGAGCTATAGAGACAAAAGGCTACAAAATATTCTCTAGTTCAGGAAGCGTGACAAGAGAGTATGAACTGTTCTGAAAGATGTACAACTGACAAAAAAAATACTATCTGAACAGCAGTTAATTTTCATATACGTACATATGGGAACACTGTAATTTGTTGTGTAAATGCATATCTTTCATCAAAGTCTTGAACCAGCGACATCTTTGTATGTCAGATACTGTTTTGTCAATTTTTTTGTTTTGTACTTTTTCTGAGATTGGGTAACTCAGAGTAAAGGGAAAATGAGATTGTTTTCCTGCCTGTCCCTTATCTCTGAGTTTGTATGTCCTCAGAAGCAGTATATTTAGAGATTGGGGTTGAATGGGGGGTAAGAGAAGGAGCAACCCCCTGCAAAAATGAGGTTTAAGGAGTTTACTGTCAGCTTTTTTATTGTGATTGTTTTTAGTTGCACATTTTTTGTTTTAGATAGTTTAGGTATGATATTCTGAGTACTGAAGAATACGGCAGAAGGACATTTCCTTCTTCTACCATATTCTTCAGTGGTTATTGTATATTTCGGTGTTTGATTTAGCACTTGTCACCCAGTCTTGTTGGTGGTTATATGGTGCTTTGAGTCCTGATTAAGCCAAGCTTGATGTTTCATTATATAGCCATGTAAATCCACAGCAGTCTAATTTTTGTGACTCTCAGCAGACTTAACCTGAAGGCAGGTGACTACTAATTTGTCGTGATGCCAGTAAATCAAACACAGAGAGTCATCATACAATGGTAGTAGACATATTCCATACCAACAATATACCCTGGGTTAGAAATGTATTAAGTCAGACTTGACACTTAAGGCAGATAATGAAACCTGGCAACCCCCAGCTGTGCATAAACAGATACATCTCTCATTGGATGTTTTAAGGAGTTTGTTATAGCATCATAGCTGCCTGGGGCTAAAATCAGGGACATTTCAACTAGAAACCACAGCTAATTATGGCAAGATTATTGTTCATCATGAAATGACCATTCTAAGAAGGTCCTCCCTCTTGGGCTTGCAACAGGATTAAAATGGAATCATCAAAAATCCTTGCAAGCATGGAAACGCATCTGTTTAGCAAAATTCTTCCATCACCTTGTATAATATCCAAATACCATGATGTTGGCTATATAATGAAACGTCAGTGTTGGCATTTAGTCTGTAGCTAAAGGCATGGTGTCACAGTAAGTGATTCCGTGTCTGTCAGCCTGGACTGAGATGTACAACTAGTCAGAGTGCTTTGCCTCTGTTAGGCTTCACCATCACCACTACCACCCCCACCAAGATATAGAAATACTGAACAAAAAATTCTCACAATTTTTACCCAGACCTTTTCCAATTCAAAGGCAAAAAGAAATGCAAAAAATACTGAAGATACTAAAAAAAAATCAGAGGTGTTTTCTATACCAAATCCATAGCAATGCTATTTGGAACTTAGCAAAGACTGTCCAATAATCTTAATAATGTAATACAATATTCATTCATTCTCACAGTAACCCACCAAAGATACCATAATCTTCAATTTGACTAATATCCAAGATTCATAACTGGTACTCTCTTTTAAAGGAATACTTTTGATACAACACTGAAGGTAGATACATTGGTTGCTAATGTTTTCAGAAGCCACTTTTGGAAGGAAAGATGGGTTGGTTTATATCCTGACTCTACAAATTACTTTTTTCTCCATTGTTTCTCCCAAATTCCATTTCCCTGTTCCTGTATTTTGGCAGAAAGCTGTTTGCATCTGTAACTCAGTGGATATCTATGACTTAAGACACAAGGGTAAGAGGAATAGTATCTTCAGGGTATACAGTACAGTTTGTTTCAGAACCCATTCTAAACCATTCTCCTTCACTGCCTCTGAGTGTGCCTTTGATGTACCACATGAAAGACATTAGGCAACTCAAAATAGTTCATGTACAAGAAGGGGTGAAAGAACTGTTTAATTCTACTTTTTTATGGTCAAGAAAAAAAAAAAAAAAAGAGTATAAAGTTGAGACCATTTGTAGATTTAGCCATCCTAAGCACATTCATAACACCAAAAAAAATCATATTAACCTTTTCATGTTAAGTTGTCTATCTCGCCTTCATTCTTGCTGGATGGGTTCGGAGCCGACCTCGGCTCCGACTCGGCCACTCTAAAAGCTCGAGAGTTGGTTCTACCGGCTCGAGGCTGCCCCTATATCCCACAATGCTAGGCGTGAATTACCTCAGATCTCGTTTGCCACTACAGCGATCGAGGTGTTTTCTACCGGCTCCAGGTCAGTTTTAATTAGATTAGTCTAATAACTGTTTAAACTTCCTTTAGCTTAGTTGTTTCCCTGTTTACCTTTAGTGTAGTGGATATTTTATCCTTTCTACCCTTTTTCAGCCCCTTCTTCAAGAACTAATAAGTTCTTTCCTTAGGCCTTCGGGCCCTTCCATCCCTTACAGTGTGTATGTGTTTTTTAGTAGGGGTTTATACCTATAACTTAACTTAACTATTCAGAAGTTTTGATTTAAAGTAATTTAATTTAATTTTTCTGACAGTGTAATCGGTGTGTGTGTGTTTTTGTGTGTGATTACACTTAGGTTCCTTGAAAATGTCCAAGGATTCAAAAGTCTCAGGCTTCAAGAAGTGTGACTCGTGCTGTCAGAAAATGTCTCTGACAGACGGTCACACTTCTTGTGTGTACTGCCTGGGACCTTTACACCTGCAGGACTCTTGTGCTGTATGCCATGGCTTCAGCCCTAGAGTCCTGCAGGAAAGGAAAAACAAACTCATACTCAGGGGTTTGCTTAAGCCTGAAGGTTCCCTATCTGCTACCTCGGGAAAACCTTCCAAGACTTCTAAGACCTCGACTCCAGCATCTGAGTCGAGGCCTAAGGTTTCGAAGTCTACTGCTACATCGGCTCTGGCTGGAGCCGATGAGTCTTTGACTACAGCTTCTGTGGTTCCCTCGGCTCCGGCTGGAGCCGAGGTATTGGAGATTCCTGGGTCGGCTCTGATCAGACCATCGGAGCCGACATCTAGAAAGAGGTCGAGGTCACCATCCCTTGGCTCCGTTCATTTGGCTCCAGCGTCTCCCTTGCTGTCTGAACGGAGCCACAGATCTCACTCCTCCAGGTCATCGAGGCTCTCGGATCATGACCTCCAGAGGGTAGTGAGTCGACTTCTAAAGTCCGAGGCACTGGCCCAAATGCTTCAGAGCCCGACTCATCAGTCGATGCCTCAACCTATTCCTCTAAATATTCCTCCTCCGACTCCTTTGAGCTCGGAGCCAGGGCGTCTCGGAACCGAGACTGTGGTAGCGTCGGAGCCGATACATTTGTCTTCGGCTCCGTCGTCGGCTCCGATTTCTTTTGAAGAATCTCGGCGCCGAACTTCCCTCGTCGGCTCCGAGGGGGTGAGTGGCATCGGACCCTTGTCCGACCCCCCTCTCCCTCTCGGTGCTTCAGCGCTGGTGAGTTCGGCTCCGACATCGGCTTCGGAGCCATCGCTGTCGGTGCCGAGGGAGGTTCTCAGCTTCTCGGAGCGGGGACCTCTGGCTCTGCCTGACAGGGGTGCATTCGAGGTCATGCGGAGTGTGTTGGAACCTTGTTCAACTCCACAGTCGGCTCCGTCCGTCCCTCCCTCTTCGGTGCCTCAGGTTATGTCTACTCACTCCCTCATCCCAGACCGCAGAGAGCCAGCTCCTCAAGAATCCCCTGTGGGGATCTCATCCTCTTCCGAGGCCTCCCCTGAATTGGCAGGGGAGCCCCCTAGGAAGAGAAAGTGTAAGAGGAAGCACATAGACTCACCTGAGTCTGTCACCTCTGACACAGATTTAGAGGATTCCGAGGGTTCCCCCCGTTCCCCTTCTGAAGATGTCTCCTTTGCGGACATTCTAGAGATCCTGAAACAGAGGCGAAATTGGCCAGCCCTTAACCCTTCGGAGGATGAATCTGTGTATCTTGAGGCATTTGGCTCTCGCCCTTCCACCTCCTGGGTGTTCCCCCCCTTTGATCCCCTCATGCAGGTGGTGGCAAAGAAAGCCTGGACGGCTCCTGACTCAGTGGACCCTACCCCCAGGAGACCTTCTAAATTTATAACAGCACCAACTGACAAACAATTTCTGACCAAAGGTGTTTCTGTGGATGCTATGGTGGTAGCTGCTGCCACCAAGAAGGAACTAGCTGATCCTTCGGTGCCTGTTCATCCCCCTAACAAAGAATCTAGGTCTATGGACAGGTATGGGAAGCGGATGTTTTCGTCAGCGACCTTCGCAATGCGTTCACTGAACTACCTATGCCATTTCACCCGTCTCCAGAGAGACTTGATCAAGGAAGCGAGTGAGATGTTGAAGGATCCTACAGCTGCAGATTTTCAGGACAAAATGAACACCCAGCTGAATACCCTGAATTCCATAGCTAACTCCTCCATGCGCCTCCTTTCATATGCGGCTGATGGAGCGCAGTAGAGCAGCAGGGACAGGTGTCGCCTTATGCCGGCATGCCTGGATGCAACTATGCAATTTTGCGGACCCCTTTAAAACGTCTTTCACTAATTCCCCGTTTGATGGATCATCTCTCTTTGGTCCTCAAGTGAAAGAAACCTTGACTAGGTGCGAGACGGATGGCAAAACTCTGTCTGCCGTCGGAGTCCGTTTTTCTACTCCTTCTAGACCTTACCCCAAAGGCCAGAAAAGTGGGAAAATGTGGTTCCATAAACAATCTCAAGGGAATTTGCCTGACGCACAGAGTCGGTTCCCCTCCAGAGGCAGAGGAGGGAACAATAATGGTAGACGTCGCCCCAGAGGCAGAGGGGGTCCGCAGAACCAGGGCAATCGAGAAACTTTTTCCGATAAGCCCTTTCAGCATCCCTGAGGTGTTGCCCGACTGTCCACCTTCGGAGGCAGTCGGGGGAAGATTGTCACTGTACCCAGAAGCCTGGCTATCCCTAACTCAAGACAAGTGGGTACAGTCCATCATTTCCGAAGGCTATTCCATTCCCTTCGTTCGCATTCCAAACCAATCAAAAAAATCCCTTCCAGATGTTCCACCCGCTCAAAGGGATCTTGCAGCTTTAGAAATTTCAAAGCTGCTTACAAAAAGAGCAATTCAGCCAGTTCCAGCAGACCAGCAAGGATCCGGAATCTACTCCAGGTTCTTTTTAGTTCCAAAGAAAACAGGGGACTGGAGACCAATTTTGGATCTCAAGAAAACAAGATTTCGGATGGTCACGCTACAGTCCATCCTTCCCCTATTGGGCAAGGAAAACTGGATGTGCTCTATAGACCTTCAGGATGCGTACTATCACATAAAAATGAACAGACGCTCCAGAAGATTCCTCCGCTTCAGGCTGGGAACCAGTCATTTTCAATTCAGGGCCCTGCCCTTTGGTCTCACCACTGCCCCCCGGGTGTTTACCAAATGCATGGCAGTGGTAGCTTCTCACCTGAGACGTCAAGGATTCCAGGTGTTTCCATATTTGGACGACTGGCTCCTCACAGCTCCCACCAAGCATCTTCTTCTAATGGCCAGTGACTACACCTTCCGCATTTGTCAAAACTTAGGCATTTCAATAAATTGCGAAAAGTCTGTTTTGTCGCCTTGTCATACTATTACCTTCATAGGCGCAAATCTAGACACAGTCAACATGTCTGCGAGGCTAACAGATCAGAGAATAACAGACATACACAAACTGGTCTTGCTCCTCTTCAGCAGCAACAGAGTCAAAGCCAGGTTAGTTCTAAAAGTATTGGGGATTATGGCGTCTGCCATACCTCTGCTTCCATTAGCCAGATTCCACATGAGAATCCTTCAATGGATGCTCTTCACACAATGGTCATACCAGCAACTTCCGATGTCCCACACCATTATGATTACGCAAACATGCAAGAATCATCTTCTGTGGTGGATGTCTTCCCCTCAGCTCTTATTGGGAAGACCCTTTGTTCCTTCCCCTCCGGTTGCTACTCTGACAATGGACGCCTCCCTGATCGGGTGGGGGGGGCATTATCAGGGCAGAACTGTCCAGGGCACATGGCAACCAGACGAATGCCACTTGCACATAAATGTTCTAGAGATGAGAGCAGTGCTTTTAGCGTTGCAAGCCCTTCAAGACTCTCTTCCCTTGGGAACGATAGCAATCCAGACGGACAGTATGTCTGTAGTGTGGTATATCAACAAACAAGGCGGAACCAGGTCCTATCCCCTATGTCGAGAAGCACTCAGTCTGTGGCAATGGGCGATTTCCTCTCAGCGGTTTCTGATAGCAACGCACATCCCCGGGAAGTCCAATCAAATCGCGGACAAGTTGAGCAGAGCTATCCTCATGCCTCACGAGTGGTCTCTGAAAGACTCTGTTGTGAGAGAAATTTTTCTCAAGTGGGGTCAGCCTTGCTGCGACCTTTTTGCTACTCCCCAAAACAGCAAGTGCAGAGATTATTTCACACTATTCCCGTTACCAGACCAGCCCAGCAGAGACGCTCTAGTCCAAGTTTGGCCCCGGGGACTTCTGTATGCATTTCCTCCCTTCCCACTAATCTCTCAAGTGATACAGAAAGCTATCGCTCAGAAGGCCTTATTGATCCTCATTGCTCCTTACTGGCCTCGACAGGTTTGGTTCCCCTTTCTACATCAATTTCTGTTGGAGCAACCTTGGCATCTGGACCTAGTTCCAGATCTTTTGATCCATCAGTCGGGTCAGTTACATCGCTCCCTCCCCTCTCTGAACCTCACTGCTTGGTTCCTCCAGTTCCAACCTTAGCCAGGCTTCCTCAAATATCTCACTCTGTTCGAGATATTTTGATAGCTTCCCACAAATCTTCCACTCGGAAGATTTATCTGAGTAAATGGAAACGTTTTGCCTATTGGGCTCAAGGAAGGGACTTAGATCCTTTCACTGCTCCCATCCATATGGTTCTTGATTTTCTAGCTGAACTCTTTCATGCAGGTTCATCTCCTTCTACTCAAAGTTCAATTGGCAGCTATATCTAACTTTCATGTGGGCATTTCAGAGTCTGCCATAATGTCCCACAAGCTTTGCAAAGCCTTTTTGAAGGGAGTTTTTCTACTCAGACCTCCTATAAGAAATCCTCCTCCTCCTTGGGACCTTAATTTAGTTCTCAGTTCTTTGATTCTCCCCCCTTTCGAACCTGCAGCTTCCTGTTCTTTAAAATTGCTATCATGGAAGACTCTCTTTCTGGTAGCTATTACTTCAGCTAGAAGAGTTTCAGAACTTCATGCACTCAGCTGTCGACCACCATATATGTTGTTCCACAAAGACAGGGTATCTTATGAACTAACCCGTCCTTTTTACCTAAGGTAGCCTCTGCTTCTAACCTTAATCAAAGCATTGACCTTCCTGTGTTTTTTCCAGAATATTCTAATAGGTCTGAACAAAAACTGCATTGGCTAGATGTTCATCGTCAGTTAAGGTACTATTTGGATAGGACCAAACAATTCAGAAAAACTGACCAGCTGTTTGTCTCTTATGCGGTAGGCAGAAAGGGACTTTCTGTTTCTAAGGTTTTGCTATCTAGGTGGCTAACATCTCTCATTTCTATTGTTTATGAAATTAGACACCAAAAGCTAACTAACAAACCTAAAGCCCATTCCACCAGAGCTTTGGCTACTTCTATAGCCTTCCAAGACAGACTGCCTATTGACACCATTTGTGCAGCGGCTACTTGGGCTACTCCTCACACTTTCATTTCACATTATAAGTTGGATTTAGCTTCTAGGCATAGAGCTAACTTTGGTTCCACTGTTCTCAAGAGTCTGTTCCGTTAGGCCACCCGGGACAAGGTGCTAGGGACGTGGTCCCATCCAGCAAGAATGAAGGCGAGATAGACAACTTAACATATAGAAGTTATGTCCTTACCATAACGTTCCATGTTAGTTGTCTTCTTCTCGCCTTCTTCTTCCCACCTCCTTCCCCCTGGCCTGGACAGACCTGGAGGAGTTTGATTATGACCTCTCTTTCTACCACCTCTTTGCTATAGCTATATGCTCTGCGGTGCATATTTTCCTGGATCAGGTTTTAGGTCACCTTTCCTCTTTCCCTTTGTTATAGAGGTGAACTCCCTTGCCAGTATTTCTGGATGTATTTTTAGCTGGGCCTAGCTCACAAACGAGATCTGAGGTAATTCACGCCTAGCATTGTGGGATATAGGGGCAGCCTCGAGCCGGTAGAACCAACTCTCGAGCTTTTAGAGTGGCCGAGTCGGAGCCGAGGTCGGCTCCGAACCCATCCAGCAAGAAAGAAGGCGAGAAGAAGACAACTAACATGGAACGTTATGGTAAGGACATAACTTCTATATTTATTACTTCCTTGAAGGGCTGGTATGATGCAGAGGACTGTAGGATGCCTACTTACATGTTCATTAAAAAAATTTCACATACAATACCCTAGTTCTTTGGGGGCAGGGATTCAACTCTTTGATATCTGGTCTTTCTGCTATACCTAAATATTTATGAAATGCTCATTAAACAACTTTAGGAAGTTCATATTTATCCTTAACTAGACACTTTTTTATAGTCTTCTCTTAACTATTGAAACAAGACTCATCACATTTCCAACAACAGGGGTTTGACACTCAACTTTTAAAAAAAAATGTCAGATTTGCTACCCTCTCAGATAAAAAAAAGTTTTGGGTGTTAGACTAAATTCAACTTTACAAAGCTTTTTCTGTGAGAAGACCTAATAAATCACATTACAGCTCTTAAGATAGTCCATTCTATTGCTTATTTTGTTTGCCAGACTGTTTATTTATACTTTGTGGTTTATGTCCCCAAGTAATATTTGGAAACAAGGAGGAACAGACCTGGAAATGTGCAGTTACAAAAAGCTAAATCAATGGGGCTCCTTTCCCATTGGTCTTTTTGAAATAAGTTTTAAGTATAGTAAAGCTACAAGTTTTCAAATGAACATAACAGTGTTTGACATCTGAACACATTGTATACCTAGTCAGCCAAAAGAAGCAAGGAACAATTTTGCTGCTTTTGTTTCAGAAACATGGCACCATATATTTTTCTTTCATGTGGAGAGTTGGCCACACAAGTTAACATGGTATGCATGAAAGGGCAATACGGAGAGGAGGATATTAAAGTGATTCCACCTATGTGGAGTCACTCATAGGAGTTAATGGTAGATATGGAACAGAGTAGTAGCATCACAGTTAGCCATGATGTGAAACTTCAAAGTTAAAGGAGCAGCTGTTTCCACAGATGCAAGAGGTAGGCACACAAGGATCATTAATTACCACATATTCCGAAGAAATACACAAGCTCTAAATCTTTTCATTCAAATTATAAAATCAGATTGAAGACTTTCAGAACAGGGAGAGAAGGAATAATTTAAGGGTACTTGAGCTGAAAGAAAGATTAGAAAAGTTGAGTCTGATGCCATTTATTAGTACAGAATTGCAAAGGATGCTTATATTTTTGGATTACAATGATAGAGAATATGTACTGAAAAAATCCAGAGAATGGGATACGATTGTATCATAAAAGGAAGACCTTTGTGCCACTCATTAGAAGATGTGGGGTGGGGGTCATGGGATTATAAGTTTAACTAGAGTTTCCAGCATCACTTATTGGTAAGACTCGATAATCAGCAGTACGTTGTTGTGACACTGTCTGAGGCGGACTTGATGCAGGATATTATAGCGCATCAACGGCATGGGGTACGGCAACATAGAGAGACATTCTTCCATTCACTAAAAGAAAAGAAGGGAGGAAAGAGTCTGCAAAAAAAAAATGAATAAATGATCATCCACAGTAGACACTTTCAGAATGCAGAAAGGCAGCATCTTTTTGAAAGACCACTATCAGTCAGCAGTATGTTCACACCATTTACTGAAGAAAATGATTCCAAAAGAAAGTGGGGTAACAGAAATGGAATTTGACTTACTGGATCCATTCATGGAAGAATTAATATTATTAGAAGAAAGTGTGGAAGACAAAAAGTCGTTTTTAAGAATTAATTGAATAATGTTACTCCAAGGTAACTGCTGATTGTTGTAGGTAAATGAAACATTGCAATTTTGGCACCTTCTCATTTGTTTTTTTTTTTTTCAATGTGTGTACACATGGTTCCCCTTCACAATCTCGAAAGCACGAAAACAAAAAACCCCGAACATACAGAACACATACACCGCACAACATGCACACCATACAACCCACATCACATAAACTACACGCCCTACACTACATGCACGCAGGGGGGTAAGCCCCCCTGTGCCCCCCACCCCCCTACTTATGTAGTCTAACTCCGAGATCGTACTAATACACAAAATAAAAAACACCACGCAGACATTTTAAACTGCCTCGCACACACACACACACAAAAATATAGACACATCCAACACTCACACTCATACTCCCACCTCCCTACACTAACCCACACACACAAATTACAAAACACACACATACATTCACTTGCCTTCACTTCCGTAAAACATCCCGACTCACACACTTTCCATCCCGTAGCTGATATGCATAAGCACGAATATGAGATATTTGAATTCGCGCTTATTCAGATTCGCGCTTATGGGTTTTTGACTTTACAGTCTCGAGTTACTGAATTTCGAGCATTCAGTAATTCGAGATTGTGAAGGGAAACAGTACCCATTTAGTGCTTAAACGTGCATTATATTTCATTGTAACAGGGCATGCTCATTTCAAAGGGCTGACTGAATCATTTGCAGTTTGAGTCTCCTTTTGGTGGTGAAGAACTGCAGTACAGTCTTAGACTTGCCATTTTACTATTATTTAATCAGTGATTTTCATACATTTCTGAAAGTCCTTCTATATCTTGCAATGATGCAGACATACATATCTAGTTGTTGATTTTTTTAAAAATACCGGACCACAGGAGTTTCAGCTAAAGTAAGACATTTTGTTGAGCAACTTGACTCAGTAGCTTATAAAAGTCATTGTCTTTTTACAGATATAAAAAAACAGACCTGCATAAGCAATTTATTTTGAAACAGAAGTAACTAGTGATATAACGCTAGAGTTCTTAGTCCTATAACTCTTTTTTGCAGCTATGACTACTGACCTTTACAACAGAAACTGTTGTGGTCAATAAGAAGTGGCAGGGTGAAATAATTTTCCATGTTAGTTCAAGTAGAAGTTGATAATAAGCAAAGACACCATCATATAACTCTTTTTCACCTGAGGTTATTAAAAACCTAAACCCCTTCATTAAAAAAAGATACGGATGTAATGTTGTCAGAAAAAATGTGATTAAATTAAAACAATTTTAGACAAAAAGGCTTAGGAAAGGGTACCTCCCTACTGCACACTTTGTGGAATCCTTGTCTCACTTACCATAACCATTAATTATTGGTTAGGGAAAGTAAATTATTATTTCTTTGCTTCTTTTACTTTTTTTTTTATCCCTAGGCTTACACTCCAGGCTGCTTTACTGACCCATGTGTTCCTACTGGCCAAGTGTTTCATGACTCATTCATTTTCTGGAGGTGAGGGTCCTGTGAAGTGGGAGTGATACAATTATTCTGAAGGTGAACAACAGTTTACTTTACAGCCCTGACTTTCTAAGCATACTCATTAGTGTTCAAGAGAATTGTGTGCAGTAGGCCTATGTGATGCGTGCCTTGAGTCCGTGTGATGTGATTAATTGGTCGTGTCACTTCTTGCAGATGGATACTTCTGCACCACCCTAGTCTCTGACAGGGGTACTACCTCAGAGACTGTGCCTGGAAATGCATGCTTGCTCCCCTGATGAAAGGCTAGCAAACTTAAGCATCATTATTCTTTTACCTCACCAGCTCTAACAGAAATCAAAACCACTAGTTGAACTTTGGTTACCTGCCAACTGATATTCAGGACATTATCCCTCTACACAAACAAAGTTAACATACTTTTGCGTTTGTTTTGTTGACTGATAGTTTAATAGTAATAAATACTTAATATTCTTTAAGTTGTTTAAGTAAAAGATGCTTTCACAAGAACAGGTTTAGATCAGTGCAAGAGCACTACTAGTATAAGTTCCAATATCTTTGGTCACAGTAAGATAAGAGGTTTTGAGGTACCTGCCTCACATGGACTGTAAGAAAATTAGATGTTAAGTTGTCCAATCTCACCTTCATTCTTGCTGGATGGGTTCGGAGCTGATCCTCGGCTCCAACTCGGCCACTTTCTATATCTCGAGAGCTCTTTACTGGCTCAAGGCTACCCCTTATCCCAAAATGCCCAGCGTCAGCTACCCAGATCTCGTTTGCTGCTTTAGCTGCGAGGTTGCGTCAATACTGGCTCAGGCTTAGTATAACTTTTTTTCTCTATTTAAAGTGAAATATTTTACTTGAAAAATTGATGTATTTTTTTCTCTGCTACAGTAGCTTGTATGTTTCTTTAGTTGTAAACTCCTTATCTCATCCTTTGTTGTGTTTTTATGCTATGTTGGCCGTCGCCCCTTAGTCGCTAGGCCTTCTGTCATTCCCTGAACTCATTTAAGTTAGAGAGCCCCCCCCCCCTTTAAGGACAGCTGTTTAAGTTAGAGGCTCTCCTTTAACGTCTTTATTAATATAATTTTTAGTTTATTATTGTAGTGTATCTTTTTGTGGTACTTCAGAATGTCTAAGGAAGTTAAAACCTCAGGGTTTAAAAAGAGTGACTCATGATGTCAGAAGATGTCTCTGACAGATGGGCACACTAGTTGTGTTTACTGCTTACTGCTTGGGGGCTCTGCACCTGCAGGACTCTTTCTCTATTTGTCATGCCTTTAGTCCAAGGGTCCTGCAGGAGCGGAAAAACAAGCTAATCCTCTGTGGATTGTTAAAACAGGATTTTCTGGCTAAAGCATCTCAGCCAGTAAAATCTTTGAAACCAGTCAAGCCGTCGGCTCCATGTTCGGAACCGACCTGCGAGCATGACAAACCAAGTGTGTTGGTGCCCTCTAACACAGACAGGACTACTCCGTCGGCTCCAGCTGTTACTTCAGAGCTGTCTCGGAGCCACAAACGAGCTAGGTCTCCTTCTTTGGAGCTGATTTGCTTGGTGCCACAATCACCCTTACTTCAGAGCAAAGCCAATCTTTGCTCATCTTCCCACTCCTCTCGATCCCCGGGGTTATCAGATCAGGACGTGGAGAAGGGTGGTCAGTAGGTTGCAGAAGTTACAGGCCCTTGCAAAAATGCTTTTGATCCCGCCTCAACAGGCTTCGGCTCCATCTGCTTTGATTTCTATTTCTCCTCCGACTATGCTTAGTTCAGAGCCGGAGTCCATGGATGCTCCGATAGTGGTTCCTTTGGCTTCGATGATCTTCGGCTCGGACTTTGGCTCCGATTACGTTGGTTCTTCCTTTCATTGAGGTATCTGGGCACCAAAGCTCTCTCGCCGGCTCCGAGGGGGGAAGTGGCATTGGACCCTTGTCCGACCCCGCTCTCCCTCTCGAAGCATCGGCTACGTTGAGCTCGGCTCCCACATCAGCCTTGGAGCTGTTGCCCTTGCCGCAGAAGGGGATTCCTGTGTTGCTGGAGCCCTCTTTGTGTCTAGACCGTGATGCCTTCGAGGTCATGCGGAGAGTGCTGTCCCCAGAGATGGCCCCACTATCTGTCCCATCGGCTCCGTCCCCCTCGGTGCCTGTGACAACCTTTGCTCCTCCTCCAGCCTCAAAGCGTAGGGAACTTATGCCCCAGGACACCCCATTGGATGAACCCTCTTCTTCCGAAACCTCCCCAGAGCATTCTGAGCAGGCTTTCTGGAAAAAAAAATGCAAGAGGAAGCACCTAGACTCCCCTGAGTCTGTCACCTCAGATACAGACCTAGATGAATCGGAGGGGTCCCCCTCTGAAGATGTTTCCTTTTCGGACATCCTCAAGATTCTTAGGCAGAGGCGTAGCTGGACTTTCCTAGCCCCCCTCCGAGAATGAGTCTGTATACCTGGACACATATGGTTCCCGAACTTCCACCTCCTGGGTGTCTCCACCTTTTGATCCATTCATGTCCGTAGTGTCTCGAAGGACTTGGTCAGCTCAAGATTCCATGATACCTGTCTGGAGGAGACCTAATAAATTTATCACAGCTCACCAAGACAAACAATTTCTGACTACAGGTGTCCCAGTTGATGCCATGGTGGTAGCAGCAGCCACAAAGAAGAGAGAGTTAGCTGAAACCTCCTCATCTGTCCATCCATCGAATAAAGAGTCTTGTACGATGGACAGATATGGGAAGCAAATGTTTTCATCAGCGACCTTCTCCCTTAGGTCCCTGAACTATCTTTCCCATTTTACTGGACTTCAGAGGGATCTCCTAAAAGAGCTTGGAGATGCCCTACAAGATCCCACAGCTGAGGGAGCTTCAGCCAAGATAGCTACCCAGCTGGTGACTTTAAATTCAGTAGTCAGCTCCTCCATGAGGCTTATTTCATATGTAGCTGATGGAGCGAGCAGAGCTGCAGGAACAAGAGTGGCTCTTAGGGGACATTCTTGGCTGCGGCTGTGTCAGTTTGCGGAACCTTTCAGAGCGTCCTTCACCAATACCCCCTTTGATGGCTCCTCTCTCTTTGGGCCTCAGGTGAAAGACATGCTTACCAGGTACCAGCAGGAAGGCAAGACACACTCTGATATGGGAGTCCATTTTTCTAATCCTACCAGACCATACCCAAAGGGTCAGAAGGGTGGAAAGATGTGGTTTTGAAAATCTCAGGGACCCTTGCCTGACGCACGTGGTGATTTTTCCCCCAGGGGCAGAAGGGGAAACAATAACAATAGCAGATACCGCCCTCATGGCAGAGGGGGTCCACAAAATAAGGGTGACAGAGATTCGTTCTCTGCCAAACACTATCAACAACCCTGAAGGGATGCCCAACTGCTCAACTCTGGAGGCAATCAGGGGAAGGCTTTCATTGTACTCAATCACCTGGCAAAATATTACGAATGACAAATGGGTACTATCCATTATATCAGGAGGTTACAAAATTCCCTTCCATCAGCCCCCTCTTGTTTCAAAAAAATCCATCCCATTTGTTCCACCCAATCAAAGGGATCAGGCAGTCACAGAAGTTTCAAGACTGCTAGAAAAAAGAGTCATCCAGGAAGTCCCCACAGACCAAGTAGGATCCGGAACTTACTCAAGATTATTTTTAGTGCCCAAAAAGACAGGGGAGTGGAGACCAATTCTGGATCTCAGCAGATTAAACAAATCTGTACAAAAAGAAAAGTTTCTGATGGTAACACTGCAATCCATTCTTCCCTTTCTGGGTCAGGACAATTGGATGTGCTCCCTAGATCTTCAGGAAGCGTACTGTCATATAAAAATGGACAGACGATCCAGGAGATTTGTACGCTTCCGGCTAGGGGCCAGTCATTACCAATTCAGAGCTCTGCCCTTTAGTCTCAACACAGACCCCAGGGTGTTCTCCAAATGCATGGCAGTAGTTAAGGCTCACCTGAGACGTCTGGGATTACAGGTGTTTCCTTATCTAGATGACGGGCTCCTCACTTCTACCACCAGGCAACAATTTATAGAGGCACGGGATTATACCATCACAACCTGTGCTCAACTAGGCATCACAATATACTTCGAAAAATCTGCCTTGTTGCCCTGTCAATCTATTACATACATAGGAGCAGAGCTAGACACAAGAAAAATGATTGTAAAATTGCCTCAGGAAAGAGTTTCCATTATTCGACAACAGGTGTCACTTCTCCTGAGGAGCAAAAGAATTCAAGTCAAATATGTTCTTCAAGCTCTAGGGTCCATGGCAGCAGCCATTCTTCTAATTTCCTTAGCATGCTTTCACACGAGAATCCTTCAGTGGCTTCTTTTCACACAATGGTCCTTTCAGGAATTACACATGTCTCACATGATGCTAATTACGGAATTTTGCAAAAGACACCTTTCCTGGTGGATGATCTCCCTGCTAGTGACTCAGGACAGACCTTTCATGGAATCCCATCCGGTGGCCACAGTGACCATGGACACTTCCCTGATAGGGTGGGGGGAATTATCTAGGGAAGACGGTCCAAGGCACGTGGCAACCTCACGAGTACCACTTGCACATCAACGTCCTGGAGATGAGAGCAGTGCTCCTAGCGTTGCAAGCTCTTCAAGACTCTCTCCCTGCTGGGACTATTAGAGTACAGACGGACAGCATGTCAGTGGTTTGGTATATCAACAAACAGGGTGGAACCAGGTCTTACCCCTTGTGCCAAGAGGCCCTCAGACTGTGGCAATGGGCGATTTCCTTCCAACGTTTTCTGACAGCAACGCATATCCCTGGGAAATCCTACGTAATAGCGGACAGGCTCAGCAGGGCTATCCTCATGCCGCTCGAGTGGTCTCTGAAACAGGAAATTGTGGATCTTATTTTCCGCAAATGGGGCCAGCCTTGCTGCGATCGCTTTGCCTCTCTCCTCAACAACAAATGCAGCAGCTACTTCTCCCTTGTTCCTCCTACAGGTCAGACACCCAGGAACACTCTAGTCCACGACTGGCCTCAGGGACTCCTTTATGCATTTCTCCCCTTCCTTCTAATTCCAAAAGTCATTCAGAAAGCAAAATCGTTGGGTTGCATGATGATCCTCATTGCCCCCTATTGGCCTCGACAGGTTTGGTTTCCGTTTCTTCACCCCCACCTTCTAGCCCAGCCTTGTGTTCTGGACCCAGTGCCGGACCTCTTGATTCATCAATCAGGCAGGTTACACCAATCCCTCCAATCTCTCAAGCTCACAGCGTGGTTACTCCACTTCCAATCTTAGCCAGGCTCCCCAATATTTCCCCAGCAGTGTGTGATATTATTGTTTCCTCCCATAAGACAACTACAATGAAAGTTTATGCTAGCAAATGGAAAAGATTCTCTTACTGGGCAGAGTCCAGCAATTTAGATCCTATTACAGCTCCTGTACACGAAATTTTGGATTTTTTAGCAGAACTGTTTCGATCTGGTGCAGCTGCTGCTACCATTTCAAATTTTCACATCTGAGTTTTTAACTCAAGCTTAATGTCTCACAAACTCTTCAAGATCTTCATGAGAAGTACATCTTTACTTAGACCCCCAGTGAAAAGAGCCCCTTCCACCTTGGGATCTCAACTTGGTTCTGGCCTCCTTGATACTGCCACCCTTTGAACCAGCAGCATCATGTTCTTTGAAATTTCTGTCTTGGAAAACTCTCTTCCTAGTTGCTATTACTTCTGCCAGACGTGTTTCAGAACTCCAATGCCCTATATGTTCGCCCTCCATACCTGTTTTTTCTTAAAGATAACCCATCTTTTCTACCTAAAGTTTGTTCAGAACACAATTTGAATCAATCCATTGAACTTCCTGTTTTTTTCCCTAATCATTCCAACAAGGCAGAATACAGATTACACCAATTGGTTGTGCATAGACAACTACATTTCTATCTCCATAGAACTAAAGAGCTGAGAAAATCAGATCAGTTGTTCCATTCATTTGCTAACAACAAACAAGGCCTTCCAGTTTCTAAAGTAACCTTGTCAAAATGGTTATCAGACACCATTGTCTATACTTACCAGTTGCGACAAAAAGATCTTCCAGCAAGACCCAAAGGTCATTCAGCCAGGTCAATAGCTACTTCGGTAGCATTTCAGTCTAGATTTCCCATAGATTCAGTTTGTGAAGCAGCTACTTGGGCAGATCCTCATACATTAATTTCTCATTACAAAGTAGATGTGGTCTCCCAGGGCAAGGCTTCCTTTGGTTCCACGGTTCTGAAGAGTCTGTTCCAATGAGCCACCCAGAACTGAGGTGTTAGGGATGCTGTCCCATCCAGCAAGAATGAAGGTGAGATTGGGCAACTTAACATAAAGAAGTTATGTACCTACCATAATGTTCCATGTTAGTTGTCCTTCATCTCACCTTCCTTCTTGCATCCTTCCCTCCTTCCCCCTTCCTCGAGGATTGAGAGGAGTTTTTCAGTGGTTTCACTGGCTAACTTGTTTTGTTCTTAGTTGCTTCCAAAGAAATCCATGACAATTTACTGTATATCCAGGTTTAATAATATTGGATTATCTTCTGATTATGTCTAGTGTGAGCTATCTCAAACAAGATCTGGGTAGCTGACGCTGGGCATTCTGGGATAAGGGGTAGCCTCGAGCCAGTAAAGAGCTCTTGAGCTATAGAAAGTGGCTGAGTCGGAGCCGAGGATCGGCTTCAAACCCATCCAGCAAGAAGGAAGGCGAGATAAAGGACAACTAACATGGAACGTTATGGTAGGTACATAACTTCTTTTTATACTCCAGAAAAGAGCAACAGTTATAAAACAAGTTACACAGAGTAGAGCATTAGTGTTTTATTTTCCAGAAAAGTAAGTTTAAAAGTAGTAAGATATTTGCAGTCATTAAGCTGGAAAGGATGGGGAGAGCTACAAGGAGGATACTCATTTTTTATTCAGCATCTGGGAGAGAGAATATTAAAGTCTTTTAAAGATAATCAATGCAAATGGTTAACTCTAAAAGTTCAAACATCTGTAGAAAAGTGATGTTAGGGAATTTTTATGGCCCTACAGAGGATAAGGTGAACACTATTCAGAGTATTTTTAATAGAACAGAACAAGAAAATTACATACCTACAAGATTACTTTTGGGGTTGACTTCAGTGCAGTGGTTGATCCAGTGTTAGACAGGATCCCAGACGGAAAATTATAAATGGTAAAAAGACTCGATATCTGGAGGACAACCCTAGTCATCATTAAAAAATGCACTTTCTTAGGAGGGATGAAATAAATTACTAGCCATAGAGATTTTCTTGTTCCTGGATAGTCAACTGATTTTCTGGTTTCTAGCACAGAACATGAGTAGCTCTTTATCAGACCATAGTCTAGTATATCTTGCAACTGGAGACATTAGGGCATACTCTAGTACAGAAGATTAGAAATCTGACCCATTGTTTTTAAAACTGGAAAAAAAAACGATTCAGGTGTTTGGAGAATGGATTAAAAAATACTGGCAAATGGAATATGGAACATCATTAATGATGAAATGAGATATTTTAAACAACTGCTAGCTGTTTTGATTTCCATACAAAAAATGAAACCTTTATCTGTGAAAACAGTGTTGAGAAGCCCAAAAAACATATTCGAGAGACTGAGAAGGTTAAAAGCAATGGAGATGTAGAAAAGAGGAAATGTTAAACAGTTTGAAAATCAAGAAATAGTAATGTAAAGTCCTGCAATTTTTGGAAGTTAAAGAAAGATGCCAAAGGTAGCAAATTTTCCGTTTGGTGAAGACGCTGACATCACATAGATTTTTAGCATGAAGTCTGACAGAAGTAAACATTATCAAATGACTTAAAGACTGACTTTAATTAGGGTATTTATGACACAAGTACAATATTGACATTATGCTCAACTTAATGTCTTCTGTTTTTCTTTTAGTGGAATTGGTGCAGCTCATTTCCTTACTTTTCCTGTTTAAGTTTAGGCAATGATAACTAGCCAGCCACGCTTGTATAGAAAGATAAAGTGTTGATTGCAAAACGGGATACCCAAATTCCACTAGCAGCCTGAACAGTTGTTGGAGTTGGCGTAGGGGAAGAGGAAATCATTTTACAAACAATTCAAGGGGGGGAAATGCCCTACATTTTATTACAGAATTTCAAGAGGCAGAAATGAAAGGAAAATTTCTTTCATCTGAAATTTTAGCCATTGTTGTGATGATACCCATGATAGGCAAGAATCATGCAGACTCATCATCATTGCTGCCTTTGTAAGCAAAGTTTTTGCAAAAATTCTAGCTACCTGAATGGAAAGGGTGGTCGAGTATCTTACAGATATTAGGCAGCAAGGCTTTATAAATGCAAGATGAGAAGGACAGATTTGGTATGATTCTGTTTAACATTCAGGAATTAGGCATAATCTCTCAGGAACCCTAGGCAGTTGTAATACTTGATTAAAAATGCATTTGATATGTGAATGTGAAGTTTTTTTTTTTTTGTGGAGGTTTTGGAGACAGAGGGTTTTCAGACACTTTTATTAATAATGTAAGCTACTATGCAGTATGCCATCATCCAAGATAACCACAAATGACATACGCTCTTCTAATTTCATGCTGGAAAGAGGCGACTGGTAGGGCTGTCCCTGATCTCCCCTTCTGTTCATAATGATAGTCAAAGTTTTGGCAGAAAGTATCAGTAAACATATGGTGCACTGGACAATACCATTAATAAGTTACAAAGTTAACTATGACATTGTTTGATGACAGCATTCTTTAGGTCAAATACCTAGTAAGAGCCATCCCAGTTTTCATGTAAATCATAATCAGATTTTCAAAGTACTCTGGTTTAATATTTAATGCTTGGAAGACTAATTTCTCTGAAAGTAGAACGTGTATATAGAGCAAAGTAGTTCAGTAATGTTAAGTACTACAGGATAAAAATGTTAATCGGTAGACAAAATTGATTGAAAACAGTTTTAAAGAAGTTCTGAGGGACATTGCGTCAAAAATGAATAACTTAGAAAAGCTGTACTTGGCCGTATGCCACAAATTCCAAGCCACTACAATAGTAATTCTGCCTATAATGTGATTTTTTTTTTACATGTCATTTGCTCCAATTAGCATGTATCAACTAAGCTGACAAGTTTGAAAAAAGTAATTCTCAATTTCATCAAAAAGCAGATGAAAGGAGTACTTCCAGCAGCTTCTGAATGAAGAAAACCCCACAGAAGCTCTACTGCACCAGACACAGCCTATGATGAGAGAAGAAGAAGAGGAGTCTGACATAGAAGAAGTAAAAACACGTATGATCCTGCTGCATTCCTGGATTTCATTTTCCTAACCAGTCACAGCAAATATGATAAAGATGCTGGTGATATAGCAGGTGCTTGTAGCAGTGTGGAGTGAAAGGTATTTCCCAAATGACTGGAGAATACGCATACAAGTGCCAGTGTTCAAGAACAATGTGGGCATTCACAATTGTGGGCAGTACAGAGATATCAAAGAGGTATCAAACTCCTGCCACATTGCATGAAAGTTTTGGAGAGGGTGATTGATAAACGAATATGCAGAAGAGTAGAAAGTAAGATGGGAGATGAGCAGCGAAGCTAGAGATGAGGAAAGAGTCCAACTGGGCGTTCTTAGACTTGGAGAAAGTATATGACAAGGTCCCAAAAAAGCTGATTTGGGAAGTCTGCAGTGGTTCGACGTCCCATAAACATTGGTATAATTAGTGCAAGTTATGTAGAAGGACGCAGTACAAACAGTGTTCAGTCTCACAGAAGAGTTTCCAGTGGGAGTGAGGTGTACAACAGGGTTCAACTCTGAGTCCACTGATGCTCATACTTGTAACAGACTACATTAGCAAACAAGTCAGAAGGGACAGATCAACACAGTTGCTGTATGCAGACGATATAGCTTTACAGGTAGACTCTGAGCAAGAACTTCAAAGGATAGGGGAATGGAATGCAAAACTGAAGGCACATGAGATGAAACTGAGTACAGATAAAATAGTTGCAATTGCAGCAGATGGTGGAGTTTAGAAGAAGAAGCTGAGAATTAAATAGATAGAGTAAGATAAAATAGTGGAATAGGTTAACAGCTTCAAGTATCTGAGAGGGGTGGTTAAGGAGAAGGGAATTCTGAATGAGTAGGTCAAAGCTAGAATTAGTGGGGCTTTAGCCAACTTGTCAGGTGTAGTATTTGACAGAAGAATGCCAAAGAAGCTGAAAAGTAAGATGTGCAAAACAGTGGTTTGTCCAGTACTACTGTATTGTATGGAAACCTGGGTACTAAAGGCAGAGCTGTTGAGGAAACTAGAGGTGATGAAGTGCCTGAGACAAGTGGTAGAATGCTTACAGTGGGAGAGATGAAGAAATAAGGACATAAGAGCAGAAGCCAAAAGAGCTTCAATTGTAAAAAAGTTCAAAGAGAACAGATTACAGTGGCTCAAACACGTGTGCAGAAAAGCAGAGGACAGTCTGGTGGAGATGATTTGGGAAAGACGGGAAGAAGTTAAGAAGGAAACGAGAGCATCCAGCAAAGAGGTGGATTGATTATGTGAGAGAAGACCTGTGATGGTCAGGCATGAGTGTTAAAGAAGGCAGGAGAGTGGCATTCAATAGAGAGAGATGTCAGCAATTGACACAACACCCGAATCCCATGTAGAAAATGGGGAAAAGGGGATTGATGATGATGATAAATATTGCTCTGTACTAAACTATTATTGCTGTGGTCTGGGGTGCTGACAGGGAGGGATGGATGTTCATCTAGGTATTCCATGCTGGGAGGCATGGTCCATAAAGGGGAGCAGTCCTGAGATGTAGCTGGCAAGTGTGTGTGCGTGTGTGCGTGTGTGCGCGTGTGCGTGTGTGCGTGGGGATAATAAGAGGTAGGCTATAAATTAAAACACTGCAGTGGAAGCAGTTAGTGGCATGACTCCCCCCCCCCCCAGTATGCCCTAGGTTCTGTGCTGGCCCCAGCCTTAGAACTGAGATGGGGTCCAGGGAGAAGTAGAAGATGCTGGTAGAACTGGTGATGGATTGGGGCATTGGGGTAAGGAACATTGAAGCAAAAGGGAAAAAAAGAAAATTAGTTCAGCGAACAGAGAAATGAGGGGAAAATAAGAGTTAGCAATCCAGGTGTCTTTGAATAGTGGATCATTAATGGAGGACGAAGTAAGAAAAAGGGTAGTACTAGGACATGGTTATTGAAACAATGAGGGATTCTAAAGCGGTTTTGATTGACGCATGACCAGTACTAATGAACACAAAATTAGTTTTCTCATTCATGTGAAGTTGCTGATGAGGGCTGAAACCTAATGTGGAAAGAGAGCACCTATAGTGGGGAATGGCACGTGTACTGGGGAGTTATGAAGGGCTAGGAGTCACTAAACAATAAAATTAGAAACAGCATTTGCAAACAGTGGTATTGATGAGAAACCTCCTGAATGCAGGAAAGAATGGAGCACAGGTGAGCCTTACTTTTCTCTTAGTCTGTAGTGTTTCCTCCTCTTCATTGTTCCCAAGATGGGCAGTGGACTTCCCTGAATGCCCCCGTAGTTTATCAGCAGTTGATACAGAAAGCTCAATCCAAAGCATCTTGATAAGGTTGTTCCATAATAGTGAGGCAAGACACTGAATTAACATTAGTAGTTGAAGGGATTAACCTAGCAAGTGTATTATTTGTGTGCTGGCCCCCCAGATGTTCATCGTGTTACACTGCTGCAGTGATTACACTTGGGATATCCTGCCGTCAGGCGGTCCCGCAGTTGGCCAGAGTTCCAAAGTCTTGGTCCGGCATCGGTTGCTGTCGCTTCTTCCCTGACATCAGTGTGCCAGGGGTATATAAGATGCATCCGATGCCATTTTCTTCAGTCTTTCTTGCCGCGCGGTGCCAGAAGCAGAAGCAGTTCGCAAGTGCCGGTCAGCCGACTCCTGAGATTTTCGAAGTCGAATTTCATATCCGAAGTCTTCAATAAAGCTAAGTACCCCATTGGGGAAACTTTTTTCTTGCCTCAGACCGATGTCAGAAAAAGTTAATAATTGTATTTCTTGTGGGAAGCAAATACCTCATAAGGACTTCCACTCTTACTGTATTCCATGCCTAGGCCCTGATCACGACGTCACTAGTTGTCGGTTTTGTGCTAGATTTAACAAACGCACTATAAAAAGATGTTTTGAGTTTGCTTTGCACTACTTTGGCCGAAGGTTCAATTATACTGTGCCGTCAGATCAACCGACAACCGCAATACTGAAAAAACGCAAGAACAAGGATGAAGACAGGCATCCGAGGTCCAAAACCAATGACGAAACCACTTCTAGGCCAGTCGCCAGTTCGCCAGTTCTCAGTGATGCGCTTTCGCAGCCCCTGACACCCACTACCTCAGAGCCACAGGCCCCCTCGACTCCCACGTGGAGACAACTAGGCCTCTAGAAACTAAAGGTATTGGGCCTACGGAAACTAATCCCTCAGATGGGTCCGGAGCCACTGAGCAGGCATCGGCTACTGAGGGTGTTTTCAGACCTTCACAACTTACCATTAAAACAACAGCCAAGACAAAAGTGCCATTAAAGACAAAGAAACAAGTACAGCATTCTCCTGGACAGTCCTCCATGCCTAAGAAACAGAGGCTTAAAATGGCCGAAGACCTCATTACTCTAATCAGGGGTTCCCATCCCCCTCCTGAGAAAAGGCCTAGGCAGGATACAGACAATGATTCCTCTGATCAGGTTTCCATTTCCTTTGATTCCTCTTCAGACCAGGGATACTCTCTACCCCCCTATAAGGACTCTGATGCTGAAGAATCTATCCCTTCAGCCTCTCCTCCTGAAGATTATTTTTTTGGGGAAACTTTACATACCATGAGGGAGCATTTCCATTGGGAAAGTCAGGATTACTCAGAATCCAAGATAAGGCTCAGGGATTTCCTTTTATTGCTTCAGCACAGGCCCCTGGCTATTCTGCCTGTGCTAAATATTGTGGATGATGTGTTCTCTGAATCCAGCTTATCTCCTGATACTTTGCCCCCTGCAACAGCCAAGCCAGATAGGTATTATAGAGTCCCTGACTCACACAAGTTTCTTTATAAAAACCCTTCTGCTGATCCAGAAACTATTTCCCAGGGTCCAAAAGGGGTTAAGGCTTCTATTGTAAAAAATCCAGTACCCTTTAACAGAGATTCCAGAGCTTTGGATAGATGGGGGAAGAAAGTATACACGTCTGCAACTTTAGCAGTAAGAGCTTCAAATTGCCAGTTTCACATGCTTAAGTACCAACAATATTTAATGGCTCAGTTAAAACAGAAAATGTTTGCAAGCTCAGAAGCTCCTGATTGTAAAGAAATGCAGGATTTATTGCATGCAGTTGAACAGGTGGGAAAACATACTCTGCAGTATGGTTTTGATTCTTAAGAGGCCTCTTGTAGAGCCGCAGTTACAGGTTCTGTGATTCGAAGACATGCTTGGTTAAAAGAACAGAGTTTACCTGATCATGTTAAGGCAAAATTATTGGATGCTCCTTTACAGCATGATACCTTGTTTGGTGTTAAGGCAGAAAAGGTGTTAAAGAAAATGGAGGATAAAGCTAAATCTATGCAAACAGTCAAGGATTTCTTACAGGTACAGCCACCTCGATTTAGCAGAAATTGGCCAACAAAGTATTAGTCCTTTCCAGTGTCAGACAGGCCACAAAGAGGCAGATACAGACGCCCAAGAGGCAGATCTCAACCCCAAGGATCAAACAGACAACGACAGTGGGGCACCTCAACCCCAAAAGGAGGTGAGGACAAGTCTCAACCTTACAGGAAACAGTCACAATGACTATCCCCTTCGTACTCCAAGCAGTTCCCTTTTGGAAGCCCCCTTAGGGGGAAAACTAGCACTTTTTTCTCAAAACTGGCAAACAATCACCCAAGACAAATGGGTTCTGAATATTGTGTCTCAAGGTTACAGGTTCCACTTTCATACTTTACCAAGACTAAAAGGAATGCCAGACCTGCCACAAAATCAATGGGCAGAGGCACAAAAACAAATTTCAGCCCTCATGGACATGAGAGCTATTAAAAAAGTACCAACAGGAACAAGAACAAGGATTTTACTCGACTGTTCCTGGTCCCCAGAAAGGACAAAGCCTGGAGGCCCATACTAGACCTTTCAATTTTAAATACTTACCTGGATATTCCGAAATTCAAAATGTTGACATTACAGCAGCTTCTACCCATGCTGGGCAAGAAGGCTTGGCTATTTACTCTGGACCTCAAAGAAGCATACCTGCATGTCCCTATCAGACAAAATTGTAGAAGATTCCTCAGATTCAAAGCTGGTACAATGCACTACCAATTCTCTGCACTGCCCTTTGGCTTATCTACTGCACCCAGGGTCTTCACAAAGTGCCTGGCACCAGTAATTGCATTTTGCAGACAAAAAGGAATTCAAATATATCCATACGTGGACGACTGCCTCATTCAAGCAGAGACAAAGGACATTCTTCTACAGCATCTGGCATTTGTAAAAAGGTTGCTAATTTCTCTAGGATACACAGTAAACGAAAAGAAGTCAAAACTAGTGCCCTACAACAAATTATATTCCTGGGTGCCAGCTTAAATACAACGGCCCAGATGGCTTACCTCACGCCAGACAAACAAGTTCAACTAACTCAATATTTTCAATTACTGGCAAAAAAGTCCCATCTCCCTGCAAGAAAAATTCTGCAGGCCCTGGGGTTCATGGCATCCTGCATACTACTAATATCATATGCCAGACTGCATATGAGGAAATTACAATGGTACCTAAAAAGTGTTTGGACTCGACACTCTGACAGTTTAGAAGCAGTAATACCAATGATACCCTGCCTACAACAGGAGTTTCGATGGTGGGCACAGGCATGTCACCTAAATAAGGGTCAGCCTTTTATCCTACCCACGGCCAGGCAGACTCTAACAACAGATGCCTCGGATTATGCCTGGGGAGCACACATGACAGGAAAATGCATTCAGGGCAAGTGGACCACAGACTAGATGCATCTTCACATCAATCAAAAAGAGATGTTGGCTGTTCAAAATGCCCTAACAGCTTTCAAGGACCTTCTGCATCCAGGACAATTATTATTAAAGACAGACAACACTACAGTAATGTGGTACATAAACAAGCAAGGGGGCACTCATTCTTATCCCCTATGCAGGCAAGCCATGACCTTGTGGAACACAACTCTAATGTATCAAGTACACCTGCAAGCACAATTCCTGCCAGGAAAGAAAAATACTCTGGCAGACGATCTAAGCAGAAATATCATGGACTCTCACGAAAGGAAATTGAATCTACAAATCTTCAGCATGGTAACATAAAAATGGGGATGCCCAGATATAGATCTTTTTGCCTCCCCACTGAATTGCCAACTACAAAAATTCTGCACAAGGACTTATCACAAACAAGCATGGAAAGTGGATGCTCTTCTGTTCAGCTATCAGATCCTGCATGGTCAGCTCAAAACCCTAAACCTGGCTGCATGGCAGATTCAGTAGTCAAACAGGCAACACCTCTGTCTAAAGCTGTTATGGATGTCATTTGGAGGCCAGGAGGCCTAGCACCAGGAAAGCTTACTCAGAAAAATGGAAGAGATTCTGCGGCTGGAACTAGGCTCAAAGCCTTGACCCTCTTGTTCCAAACATCCCTCAGATTTTACAATACTTAACTGAGATGCTGGACAGAGGCCTATCCTTCTCACCAATTAAGATCCACGCCTCTGCCATTTCAGCACATTACAACATGGATCCTCCTTTATTCTCTCATCCCTTGCTAAAGCAGTACCTCAGAGGGGCTAAAAACATAAAACAGCCCCAGAGAGCACCAACACCAACTTGGGACCTCAATTTTGTTTTGGAAAAACTGACCCTGCCACCTTCTGAGCCAGCCAATACAGCCGATCTAAAATTTTTATCATGGAAAACAGCTCTGCTCCTGGCAGTAACTTCAGCACGAAGAGTCTCAGAGCTACAGGCATTAATGGCAGTGGAACCTTTTATAATTTTTCATCAGGACAGGGTTTCTTTAAGGACAAACACTACCTTTATGCCAAAGGTGGTATCTAGTGTGGCTCTTAACCAAACCATCCATTTGCCAACTTTCTATTCAAACCCCCAGAATAAAGGGGAGAAACTTCTGCATTCTTTGGACATACATAGGCAGCTGCGCTTCTACTTGGACAAAACAAAAGCTTTCAGGAAAACTGAGCAACTGTTTGTAGCATATGCTGCAGGATCACAGGGCAAGGCTATCTCAAAGCAGACTATATCCAAATGGATAGGACACTGTATTCGTTACTGCTACACACAGCATGGAAAATCAGTCCCAAATAACATTAGGCCACATTCCACCAGGGCCACAGCCACTTCAACAGCCTTTCTCAGAGGAGTACCTATCAAGGAAATTTTGGAGGCTGCAACTTGGAGTTCAGAGCACACCTTTACCAAGCATTACCACCTACCTCTTTCCTTTAAATCCAGAGCAGGATTTGCCACTGCAGTTCTGCAGGGCCTCATAGCCAATCCTAACTCTTTATAGACCAGCCACCCAACCTTAGCTTTGGGATTCTACCCAAGTGTAATGACTGCAGCAGTGTAACACGATGAACATAGTACAGTTTTGTACCTACTATAAATGTAGATGTTCGAGTGTTCACACTGCTGCAGTCCAGGTTACCCTATCTCCATCCCCTCTGAACTAGCTGGACTTATCTATACCTTTCTATCCTATACAACCTTTTTGGTATATTTGCTTGTAACGGAAGGCATTGTTTTTATTTTATATGTATATTTTTCATTAGCAATATGTATTGCCTACCTGCTTGGGGGCACCTGACATCTGGGGCAAGAAAAACTGAAGAAAATGGCATCGGATACATCTTATATACCCCTGGTGCACTGACGTCAGGGAAGAAGTGACAGCAACTGATGCCGGACCAAGACTTTGGAACTCTGGCCGACTGCGGGACCTCCTGACTGCAGGATAACCCAAGTGTAATGACTGCAGCAGTGTGAACACTCTAACATCTGCATTTATGGTAGGCACAAAACTAATTTTTCAATTGTAGCATAAGAATATATCTGGTTAATGTTTACCAGTCCACTCAGGATATTCCTTTTCTCAAGTGGAAATAGCAGTCATAAATTAATAGATAATTCTAAGGCCACTGAATTTTATGACCATTCAAATCTTGCCAATACCCTCCTCAGGCCCCACGTCCTTTCTCCAGGAGGGATATACTCATTAATCCTAGATAAAATTTTTGGATACCTCACCAGTCACTTACTTCATGTTAAGAAGACTGAGAGTCATATTGTTTAACATGCAGAGGAGTTTTATTCCAGGTTTGTGTGGTGCTGAGGTATCAGCATTTCCTCTCATTATGTCTCATTTATCTGTTTGTGAAGATTTAGGTTCCTATGTCTAGTATTAGTGGAGATATTGGATTTGCAGAAAGACAGGAAATCCAGGACAGTCAAGTCTCTAATGGTATGTAAGGAAGACAGAAATCCTCAAAAGTCTGTAAAACTGCAATTTTTTTTTTTTTTTTTTTTTTGTTAGGAACCTTTTAGATCTTTCCAATTGTTTTTTGTTTAGTGAAATGCATCCCAAAGGGAACATTGTACTCAATAACTGGCTTGATTAGTGCTGAGTATAAGGGAGTGATTACCTCTTCAGAGCTTGATAATATTTTTTAGTAATTAACTGGGCTAAATAAAAGTATTTCCTGGCAACAGTTGTTGCATGATGCTTGAAACAGAGCAAAATATCAACCCAAGTATCTAGTTCCCAGACTTCATTGTCAGTTTGTTTACAAAATGTGATAATACTGCACTTTTTAGCAGTTAGTTTGAGCTCTTTTTTAGAAATCCAGTTGTTTATTAGGGAGAGGTCACTGTATTTGAGAGAGAGGTACCTTGAAAATGGTTGACCACTCACGCCCACTTTACATATATTCCACATAAACCTATGGGACCAAAACCCTGGTTAATATAATAGACAGTATGCACTGCTTTACCCTCATCCATAGCCTTGGTGATCCCCCTTGAAGAAGTCTACCAGGTGAAGTTGGCAAGACCTTCCCTTAACAAAGCCAACTGGGCTGGGCCCAGTGTCTGCAGTTTGCCAGTGTCCTTGTTGATCATTTCCATGGTTTGACATATCAGACTTGGCAGACTGATGGGTCTGTAATTCCTGGGATTGGTTGAAGATCTATCCTTATTAAGATGGACAGCCATTGTGGCCCTTCATTCACCTGGCCTATAAACCTGTTTTGAGACTGTAGTTGAAGAGGTCCTCAAGTGGCCTGCATGAGCATGTTTCAGGCTGTTTGGAGGCAACTGGACATATTGTTTGGGCCAACCGAAGCAATGTTTTGGCTTTAGCGGGAGCCACCAGGACCATCTTCCTATTGATAGTTAGGGGAGGAATATGCTAGAAGAGATTTCACAGGGGGTAGTTGGGGGGAGACGTTAGAGCTAAAATTCTCAGTCAGAAAGATTTGCTCTCACCCTGGTCAGTGAAACTTGTGTCATTTACAGCCAGTTCTGCATACTGCTGTGTGTTAACCTTTAAAGTTCCTGACATAGCTGAAGAAGACCTTGAGATTGTCCTTAACCTGGGAGGCTATCCTGACCTTGTAATTGACCATGTTGAACATTATTGCACCTCTTAGGTTTTTGTATAATTGAATCAGAGAGTTCTTATCTTTATGAGAGTTCATTTTCCTGATTTTGTCCATGCCTTGCATTCTTTTCTTGCTTTTGTTATATAGCCATTTAAGGTAAGGATTTGACCAGTTGGGTTTGTTTTTGGTGTTAGATATAGAATTTCTTTTGGTAGGTACGGCATCCTCATTGCATCCATGTACTTGTTTGTACAGGGCTTCTGTAAATAATTATGCATAGGTAGCTGTGTTCTTGGGGTTTGGGGTAGCCATGATTTTTGACAAGCTGTCACGTAATTGGATGTAGTTTGCTTTAGAATACCTCTGTTATGGGTTTAGCTGTGTTTTTTGAGTTGATTTTTATTTTGGGAGAGGCAGCTTTGTAGTCCAACCTGATCATTGAGGACATGGCATGGGCAGTAGTGGGGTGGGGGGATGCAACGCTCTCACATGTTGCTGAGTATTAGGTCTAATATGTTTGATCCTCTGGCTGGAGTGCGCACTATCTGGTCCAGGGTGTTTGTGTTGGTAAACTCCAGGAAACACTGAGTCTTTGAATTAGAGGCATTGTATGTTCCCTATTCTATACAGTGGTAGTTAAAGTCTCCAATGAATAGGGTATTTGGTTGGATGGAGAGCGCCCTAGTAGGTCTAGTTAAGAGTTGTGAGCTTCATGGGTCATAGAGGACAATCTACATGTGTGTATGTAAAAAAAGAATAAACAAATTGGTAGTATTTCTTCTTTTTTCAAATATTTAAAATATATGATCGTTTAAATGTGTATTTTTAATGCAATTAATTGGTGATAATTATTCAATTTGTAAGTTTGTGATTATTTGTCAGCGAGTATATTTGTTAGGGTAATGTTAGTTCAGTATCTGAAGAAGTCCAAAGGACAGGATGAAAATGTGGTGGTTCAGTTAAGCGTTAATGTGGCTTTTTCTGGTGAATTAAAGTCTTCAATTTTAGTTCCTAGGTGTTCCAGTAAATGATCTGTTCCTGCTTACCTCTGCAGTGCCTAAAGAAAGTTTTTTTTTTAAGTTCCTATAAGCTTCTGGTGGAGCTTTGGTAGTTGGTTGATGCTGTTTTCCTTGGTTTTCATAAAGTTATTTTTAAGCTAGGAGTTTGTGTTTTAACAGCCTTCACTAGACTTAATTGTACTTTTAAAACGGGGATGGAATGTTTCCTGTCAGTTTTAAAAGTTCAAAAACAAAAAAAACTACTCAAAGCTAAATAGAAAACAACGTAACACTGTAATAGCGTAATTCCAGTTTAATTGCCGTTTTCATATATGTTTTGTTATACGAAAGTGGCAATTAAAGTGGAATTACGCTATTCCAGTGTTAAGTTGTTTTCTATTCAGCTTTGAGTAGTTTTTTTGTTTTTGTGTTTTTTTTTGTTCACTGTTATTGGCACTTGGTTTTCGCCAGTTTTAAAAGTTGTTTAAAGTAATTGAAAAACATTTTTTTCTATGGAGAATTGTGTTGTGACTAGGTGTTTTAAAGTGCTTTTTACTGTGTTTTTCTGTAAAAATGTGACTTTTAAAAACTTTATAATTTTACTGGCACTTGCTGCTTGTTTTCCCCTGGAAAGGGGCACCATTTTTGACTTGACCATGAAATATACTATAGGTTTCATGGTCAGTCCTACTTTCAGTCACAAAAAAGAAAAACTTAAGCAAACAGTTTTTTCCTACCACATCAGGCTATCAGTATGCCTCAACTGCAGGTGTGCTACTCTGCTATGGCCACAGCTTGTTCCTCAGACCATTTATCTTTTACCCTAGATGGACCAGGGTTTAGCTGTGTCCCTTGTAGCTTTTGGGCACCCATCAGTGGTCAAAGGAGAGCCACTATTGTTGGCCCTGGGAGAGGGAACAGGGAAGGCTTCCCTGTTTTGTCAGAATGCTGTGACCCTCTCTTGGGAAACGAATGCTGTCATTAATAACACTGCTGGCCCTATTTTTACTGTCAGAAAGAAATAGAAAACTAAACATGTATCTACTCCTCTTTCTTAGACAGGAGTATTTTACCAGGTCTGGTCCAGGGTTTAATTTAGGCTGTCCTTCTTTTAAACTGGTTTCTGGTAGAAGAAAGAGGGATACCTTGTTTCCTGAAGAGTTCAAGATTTTCACTCTAGACAGGAAGATGAAGGGGATAGATACAAGGTTTTCTCCTGAGTTTTGGGATTTAGGCTCAGAGTTTCTGATTTTACCTGTGGGTGCTTCTCTTTCCCTGAAACTATTTTTAGAATTTGCCAGTATGTTTAGTGGGAGAACACTGAGGTTCCTCAGTCCCTCATAAAGTACTATGAACTGTTACAGAGGGAATTTCCAGAACTTTCAACTATTCCCCCAATTCTATCAACTCTGGAGGATGTTTGTATCAATGCCTGCAAGTTTCCTGTTAGCCATCCTGCTGCCCTTAAAAAGGCAGGTAGAATGTGTAAAATTCCTTGATCTTTAATTTTTTAACTCTTATCAAACCTAACTCAGCAGCTATAGCGTTAGTTAATCCTATTTCTGTTAAATATTATGTTAGTTCCAATTTTGCTCTTTCTTACAAGAAAAGAATATCATGTTAAGTATGGGGAAAAAGTGCATACTTCTGCAACTTCAGTTTTCAGAATTTTCAATTGTGTTGAAGTTTATTCTGGGTAATTGTGAAAGTTTGAGGGATGTTTTGTCTGCAGTGTCTTCTTCCTGTGAGGAAAAATCTTGTTTGCATTATGTAGTTTCTTCCATTTTACAAGCCACAACTAATTGTTTACAGTGTTGCATGATTCAGTACTTATTTCTTCCAGGACTATGGACTATACTGTTTTGAGGACTGTCTGCATTCTCAGAATCTCTCAAATGATGTGAAAAATGACATTTAAGTTCTCCTTTGGATAGAAGAAAGAGATTTAGTTTTTTGGCCCCTCTGCTGCAGAGGTTATCAAAAATGTGATGAAAGAGGTAAGTTGATTCAGGGAATCTCTTAAGACTTTTCTGGCCTCCTTTTCTAAATGTTCTAAGCAATTCTTAATCCCTCACTCGGTTTTGGTGAAAAGCAAAATAAATAGTCTCAACAAAATTCTGGTAAACAGATTTTTTAGAAGGAATGGCAGGAGGTTCCAAAAATAATTTGGGACCCCCCCCCTCAAACCAAGCACAGTCTAACATTTCAGATTGACTATTTAAGGGACTTTGCTCCCCCCCTCCCCCCCCCACACACACAACCTGACAGTCCCTTTTTCCCTCCAGAAAGTGTGAATCTTCTCTTTTCTCTTTTGCAACAGGTAGTCTGAGACAAATGGATCCTGAAGGTCATTCAACTTGGTTACAGATAACGGTGGGAGGAAATCTCTCCTTTTTAGAGAGTATTTCCTCATCCAACAGACCAGACTCCTTTATTCCTCCTGTTCTTCTGTACATGAAGTCCCAGGGAGTGATAGAACCAGTTCTTCCTTCCCAGGTTGGGAAAGGTTGTTATTCATGAATATTTTTAGTGCCAGAGAAAGATTATGCTTGGAGACAAATTTTCTTTCTTAAACTTGTTTGTGATATTCAAAATACTGTCATTTTACAACCTGTTACATCTTCTTCACCATTTAAGTTTCCTGGCAGCACTAGATTTAAAAGATGTTTATCACCACATTCTATTCAGCCAGGCGTCAGTCGTTCTTTAGGTTTTCTGTGTATGGATCATAGTATTCGTTCTCAGTTTTACCCCTTGGACTATCCACTGCACTGAGAGTTTTCACAAAGTGACTAGCTCCAGTTTTAGCTCATTGCAGGCTACAGGGTATCCGTATTTTCCATACTCAGATGACATACTTAACTTTGCAGAGTCATTGTCTATGTATCAACAATCTTTCTCTTGGGTGAGAGATCTTTTACACAAGTTTGGATTTCAAGAGAACATTCAAAAGTCAGTTTTAAATCCTTCACCCTGTATTGTCTTCCTATGGTGTCAGCTAGACACCGCAGTTCAAAGAGGATTTCTTCACAGGAAAAAAAATCAATATATATCTAGATTTATTCCTAAGGTTTTCCAGTCAGACTTTGTTGGTAAGAGGGAATTCCTCAGGGTTTTGTGTCTCATGGCATCTATCATTCAGATGATACCCCTAGCAAGACTCCACATGAGAAAGATGCAATGGAATCTGAAGTCTGTTTAGTTCCAGCACTAGTATCCTGAGAATTTTCAAATCCCAGTACTGGGGTATGTCAGAAGCGAAATCACTTGGTGGAGACAACAAATTTCCCTAAATGCAGGTCTCTCCTTCTCTCTCTTTGATCCAAAGTAGTCAGTCACCACAGATGCCTTGAACTTTGCTTGGGGAGTAGTGTCAGGAGGGTTAAAAGGATAAGGTCTATGTGGGACACAAAGGAGCGATACCAGCACATAAATGTAAAAGGGATGCTTGCTTTAATCATCCCATTCAACTCTCTGAGTCATCTTTGGCCCCTGGGACCTCTTCTCATTGCTTCAGACGATGTCATAGTTATGTGGTACATCAATAAGCAATGGCGGGCCATGTCATATTCCTTCACAGACTAGCCATGTTAGCTTAGGATGTAGCTTCGCAGCACAGTCTGAATCTACAGGCATCTTAGATTCCATTAGAGCAACACTGTGTGGCAGACAAGCTGAGCAGAACAAAGTCAGACCCTCACAAATGGAAATAAGATCAGGGAGTCTTCCAAGATTTAATTAATCTCTGAAGAGTTCCTTAAGTAGAACTATTTGCCTCCTCTCTGAACAGTCAACTGACAAATTCCTCGACAGAATCACATGCAAAGGGGTGGGAAGACAGAGGTATTTTCTTTTCCTTGGATAGGAATGTTCTTGTATGCTTTTCCACCCTTTATTCTGATATTTAGGGTACTTCTAAAGATTCCGAAGGAATCGCTCAAGATCAATATGGTGACTCCCTTCTGGTCAAGGCAATAATGGTTCCTCCTCCTTTTGGAAATGGCCAGTGGCAATTAGCACAGGCTTCCTCACAGAATGATTCTATTCTCACAAGATCAAGCTTGTTTGATACCCTTTGACCCCAGCTGACTTCAACTGACTGCCTGGATGAAAGGATTCTAATAACCATAATAAACCTGTTTACTGAGAAATTGCAGCAGTTATTAATGGCAGCAAGAAAGCCTACTACTAGAAAATCAAATTTTAGCAAATGGAAAAGGTTTTCTAGTTGGTGTCAGCAATGTAACCAGCAGCCATTCAGGGTTTTACAATATTTATGTGAGCTACTATTCTATGAGCTACCTTACTCTCCTATCAAGGTTCATTTCATGGCCATTTCAACATGTATGTCCATGAATCCTCCTCTTTCAATCCATTCTCATATGGAAACATTTTTGAAAGGGTTTTGCATAAGAAGCCCGCAAGAAAACTGGTGATCCCTCCTTGGGATCTTAATTTTGGGTTAGAAAAGCTAACACTTGATCCATTTGAACTAGCTAATCTGGCTGACTTGAGGTTCCTGACATGGAAAACAGTTTTACTGATTGCTGTGATCTCTGCAAAAAGAGTTCAGTAAATATGGTGAGTCACCCCATCTCATTTTCCACAGACAATTTTTTTAGAACTGATCATTCATTTATGCTTAAAGTGGTATCCAGATTTACTTAAAGTCAAACTATCCAGCTCCCCATTTTCCTTCCTGAACCTAAAAGTGATGGAAACAAAAGGAAATTCCGTACATTGAATGTCCACAGACATAACAGATACGATCTTGACAGAACTAAATCTATCAGAGCTTTGGATTAATTGTTCCTTTCTTGTGAAGATAAGAAGAAGGGACTACCTATGTCAAAACAGACTATTTCCAAATAACTGCCTAAAGCTAATACCTTTTGTTATACTCAACAGAACAAAACTAGTCCAACAGGATCAGGGCCCACTCTTCAAGGGCATTGGCTTCATCTATGGCTTTTTGAAAGGGATGGATTCCAGAGGTATTGCAGAAGTAACAACTTGGTCCTCTATACATACATTTACAAGGCATTACAAGGTTGATTCCTTCTCTAGGTGTAGATCAGGCTTTGCTAGGTTCATTCTCCATGGACTCCTGGACTCATCCCCTTTCACCTTTGAAATGTAGTCAGCTAGGTTAATTTGCCCATATAGCTAAAGCTACTGCAACAGTGATCAGTATGATGAACATAGTACAGTTGTATAAATAAACTTGTTGAAACAGTAGATGTTTGAATGATCACTGCTGCAGTAGCCACTCCCTGCCACCACACCACCCTTATTACTTTACTAGGTGTGTTTATGTCAGAGTGTGAATAATTATTTCTTGTTGTTCGTAGCATTGTCCTTACAGACCTGGCCTCCCTCTTTCTGTTTGTGTGAAAGCTCTGAAAGTTTGGTGCCTAAACCTC